>NW_026852082.1:0-10500 GCF_026571515.1 Ruditapes philippinarum
TTTTTGCACAAAATCGACGGCCATATTGGACGCCATCTTGGATTTGGAAGAGGTATGAAAGAGAAATTTTGTAGATTTAAATTTTTGAAAAGGAGAAACTATATGCATGCTTTTGGTGTTAGTTAAAGGTCTCTACCAAAAATTGGAATGAATGAGCTAGTATGTACGTCAAATGTATATGGCGGCCATTTTGAAAATGGCGGCCATCTTGAATGAGCAGAGATATTTTTGGGCCCACTTCACTTTTGAAATCCACATGGTCTAAAGATGATTTCCTGAAAGTTTCATGCTTGTATCACAATTTGCACTATTTTCTCAATTTCCCACCCCGCTAAAAGGTAAACATGTTAGCACAAAGTTAAACACAATCGCTGATTCTATAAGTCGCTTTCAGTGGGCAAGGCTGTATCAGGAATTACCAGAAAATGCAGCAAAACAGCCATGCAGTATACCAAAGGCCTTTCTACGTCTCTTCAGCCAGAAATAGATAGACTTATTTATGTATCATTGGCAGAAAATACTCATAAACAATATATCACTGCAATATCTTCATTCTCAAACTTTTGTATTATAGGCGTATCACTGCAATGGCCTCCAACAGTGCATCAGATAACAGAATAAATAGCTTTCATGTCCTTGCAACAGTACGCCTATAAGACAATAAATAGCTACATATCTGCTATAAGTTATGTCACTAAGCTTCACGATATGGTTGATAACACAAAAAAGTTTAAGGTGAAACGTATGCTTGAAGGTTTAAGACGAACAAGAGGGTCTAATGATACACGTCAGCCTGTAACAGATGACATATTAAAAAAGTTAATTTCAGCGTTACAAAGTGTCTGTCGCTCTCAGTACGAGTACATGCTATTTTCAGCTGCATTTTCACTCGCATATATTGCACTCCTTAGAGTGAGTGAATTCACTTCACGCAACAAGAGGTCATCAAATCATTTCCTGTCAATACATGACATTACTATGGGTTCGGACAAAATACGTTTATACATGAAACATTCGAAAACTGATCAAAGAGGTCGTGGCACATTTCTCGATATCGAAATTGAGGGAAAAAACAAGTTTTGTTATGATAATATTCACTCTTATCTTAACTATCGTCAGTGCCAAAATAATACTGACCACCTTTTTTGCCATTTTGATGGGTCTCCTCTGACTTCTTACCAGTTCAATGCTGTTCTCAAAAAGGCTGTTAAATTCATTGGTCTGGATAACAGCAAGATAAGGTCTCATTCTTTTAGGATAGGGCGGGCTTCAGGGATGTATAGAGATGGGTGTCTTATAGAAACTATCAAAACAAATGGCAGGTGGAGGTCTGATGCCTATAAGTCTTATATTCGTTAATTTCAGACAATACTGTGGGTTTTTCCTGAAGCCGTTGTCGGTTCATTTTGCTAATCACATAAATAAGTAGTTCATACTATTTAATTCTTCACGCCAGTTCATGTTTGTTTTGCATTTAAAAAAAAATATATATATATATATATATATATATATATAAATCCAATAACACTAAAAGTCAGTACAAACCCTAGACAGAGTGCTCGATGGTATCCCAGAGCTGTATGTATGGATTTATATTCAATCAACACATTGAAAAACACATTTTCCTTTACTAATTAGTTTCATGCGCAAAACGCAATCTTCAGAAGTGTAAATGGTAGTTCTCAATAAAGGGACGTAACTATGAAGTGTAAATGGTGGTTTCTCAATAAAGGGGCGTAACTATATTAATACTGTTCATTTTTTAAAGTTGCTTAATAGATATTTCCTGGAATGTCTGCAGGTTGTTACAAGTTCGTTTCTTTTGTTAAGTTTAGCGTTTTCTTGTTTGCAGATAATGTAGAATTTCTCCCATAGGCACAAGTTGCATCGGTCGGAGGCTGGGTTGTAGGGTGAGGCTTGTTTTAAGATATTCCATGTTATGTTAAAGTCGATGTTTTCTTCTTTGAGTTCCCAGATATATTTACTTAATTCAGTGCTGTTTTTAAGCTTAGGATTTCTAAATGATGCTTTGTGGTTTGCTTTTGAAACAAACGACGACAAGCCTAAACAAACTTATGTAGGATTAACAGAAAATACCTTTAAAACCCGATTTACAAACCACAAAGCATCATTTAGAAATCCTAAGCTTAAAAACAGCACTGAATTAAGTAAATATATCTGGGAACTCAAAGAAGAAAACATCGACTTTAACATAACATGGAATATCTTAAAACAAGCCTCACCCTACAACCCAGCCTCCGACCGATGCAACTTGTGCCTATGGGAGAAATACTACATTATCTGCAAACAAGAAAACGCTAAACTTAACAAAAGAAACGAACTTGTAACAACCTGCAGGCATTCCAGGAAATATCTATTAAGCAACTTTAAAAAATGAACAGTATTAATATAGTTACGCCCCTTTATTGAGAAACCACCATTTACACTTCATAGTTACGTCCCTTTATTGAGAACTACCATTTACACTTCTGAAGATTGCGTTTTGCGCATGAAACTAATTAGTAAAGGAAAATGTGTTTTTCAATGTGTTGATTGAATATAAATCCATATATATATATATATATATATATATATATATATATTATGCGTACAATACGTCTTATAATATGAGTCCCGAAGGTTAAACCAGTTAAGTGATAGCAGTTACAAATTTTTCAAAATTATAAAGATATTGTGAAGGATCTGCCAAATGCCAAATAATAAAGATAAAGTTGTATGATGAAATAATAAAGATAAAGTTGTATGATGAAATAATAAAGATAAAGATGAAATAATAAAGATAAAGATGATATGATGATAATAACATCATAATGTTTGTGTTGTTATAATAATGGTTTCTCAATAGAAATGATAATGTGATAAAGATAAAGATGAAATGACGGTGATAACACCATAATGTTTGTGTTGTTATGATAATGACTTCAGAATAATGATAATTTGATAAAGATAATGAGGACATGATGATAATAACATCATAATGTCTGTGTTGCTATGATAATAATTTCAGAAAATGAATGATAATTTGATAAAGATAATGATGACTGTTTGACAATAATATCATAATGTCTGTGTTGTTATGATAATAATTTCAGACTAATGATAATTTGATAAAGATAATGATTACGTGATGATAACGACAATATTATGATAGTCGTTGCAATAGTATAATGATAGGTTGATAAATATAATGACGAAATGATAATATGATTGCAGAATGATAATGATAATGTGACAAATATAATTATGATAATAATACCAGATCGATTGATGGTATAAATTCTTAACTCAAACGCCATATATAAGGTTGTTATTGGTCGGCGATCCGCTTTTGGCAACTTAAATGTAACATTTGCTATCACTGTATAGGTAGACCGTTGTCGGATTCCTATACATAAATATTGACGATTAAGCTCCAAATTTTCAGGTTCCTTTAATGTCTGGATAATTGGTTCCTCCATTATAAGCGGTGCATATCAGAGACTGTGTTCAAGACCAGACGGCGTTAATCTAGGGTTACGGAAAACTATTGGTGGTAATCTTGTATGGGAACATATGGGTGGTATGAAAATCGAGGATCTCGAACAAAGTATAGCCTACTTAACTTCCTTTAAGCAGAATGATCCCCCGACTTATATTCTTATTCATTGTGGAGGCAATGATATAGGCCTTAAAACATCTGCTGCTATTATTGCGGATCTCAAAATAATTATAGATAATATCAGAAGTAAGTTTCCATATACAAAAATAATTTGGTCACAGATTTTACCAAGGCGATCATGGCGTTATATGCCGGATGTATATCACGCTGACCGAGCAAGAAAACGTATAAACAGCTCAATAGCCACCTATGTCATAAATGGCGGGGGTCACTACCTAAAATACCCGGATATAACTCTCGCCCCAATGTTCTTTAGGTACGACGATACACACTTGTCGCCCACTGGTTACGACCTTATGCTGAATAGTATTTCCGGAGCAATTTATTCATTCAGGAAACTCAACAGTCCTATCTTCCCGATGTGATTAAGTGACTGTATTGGTTGTTAGTAATTCCTTAAAGTATATGTATATATATGTGTGTATATAAATCATGTTTCTAATATTAATTTTTTTTTTTTTTTTTAGTTTTGCAACGTGGCTGGGTTAAGTCGTTATGTTAAACCGCTTTGGCGGAAGGTACTCTCATTCTTCGAGCCCCTTTTTGGCTGAAATTTAACATAACGTATTTCTATTTGCGACCGTTGTCGGAGCAAATATGATGTGTATATATAAAGTTCTAAAATTTGTTTTTATACCCAGTCATGATGGAAATTGTTCGCCAAAAGAAATAAAAAAGTTATAACATAAATTGTTGTATTTTCTTCTCGTATAAGACTGATTTGCGATGTACAATGGCCTCTCGGGTTCGAACCAGCAACCTTATTCCAGAACTCTCTTTATTATGCATTCATTGGAAAATAATATCAAAGTTTAATCATTCAAGATTAAACTCTTTTATTTTACATGAATGACACATTTCTTAATTTATCGATCAGTAGAACTGCGTATCAATACGCATGCCCAGTCTTGGAGCTATATTTAGAACACTATATATAAGGAGCTGCGCGAGCCCGCTGCTTCCTTTTCGTTCTGGAACTCTATGAGAAAGGTAGCTGCTGATCATATTTTAATATTTTTGTAAAAATCTTAAATTAGGTTTTAATTTCCCACCCTCCGCAACCCCTTTTTCTGCTGTGCTTTGTTTTACATTTCAGGAATCACTATATCACCCAACGCTTCGTCATGACTGGGACAAATGTTATATGCTGGGCGACGGAGTACTTAAATTACAGCCAATTGCTAATTGAATAGACATTAGTCAATTGCTTGATGCAACCGTTGTCGGTGCTCTTGCAACACTATGATATGATCCAAAGGACACTGAAAAGTTTAGTGTGAAATATCGGACATACATAACACGTGTAACCGTTGTCGGTGCATATCAATTGTGTTAATTCTGCAATATTTCATATTTGACTACTCCTCTCAGCTGAAATTTAACATAACGTATTTCTATTTGCGACCGTTGTCGGAGCAAATATGATGTGTATATATAAAGTTCTAAAATTTGTTTTTATACCCAGTCATGATGGAAATTGTTCGCCAAAAGAAATAAAAAAGTTATAACATAAATTGTTGTATTTTCTTCTCGTATAAGACTGATTTGCGATGTACAATGGCCTCTCGGGTTCGAACCAGCAACCTTATTCCAGAACTCTCTTTATTATGCATTCATTGGAAAATAAAACAGAACTATAGGCTATTGATAGGTACTTAATACCTTAAAACTATTACAAATAAATACACATTTAAATAAATATTAAATACTGTAACATTTACACCGAGGTAACATAATTTATCCAGGATATAATATGTCACAGTGCAACGGAATATCATATATACTGCTAAACATATGACGATTGTCTTATTTTTGAAAAATTGGATATTAAATTTCATTGGTAAGAATTATTATTGTCAAATGAAATCAATACGTTACTGAATTTTAATAATTTTCAATAAACACCAATAATAGTAAGTTAAAACGTTTTAGGTATCTACTGTTTATTAAAAATTTTGCTTTTTACATGTACTATTATCGTTTTGTATACTATTAAAAATTTTCTGTAAAGGCATCCTTCAATCCAATCTATAAGAAAAGGTACACACCACTAATGACATGCTGTCAAAAAGAGACCGACCAGTCAGCCGTCGGCGTCGGTCTGTTCAATGTTTGGGGCTGACGGGAACATTTTTAGATTTAGGGGAGGACACTAGATAATGTAGATATAACTTTTGGTTCAACCCCTTTGTATTTACATTGTATTTATGCTTAAGATAATGATGTTAAATTGTGTAAATTTACCATTTACAAAATATACAATGAAATATTATGAAACTAAAATTTCTTTATGTATAATACTAGGTCCGAAGTGTTCATTATATATGACACTTCTCTACAACAAAAAACGAAATTTGTTTTTAAGGAAAAGAATTTTATTGCTTTTAAATAAGCATATAAATAGATCAACAACCTTTCAAGTAAAATGCGCTATTTTTTTTAATGGTCCTTCATTTTTACTAGAGTAATGCGTGTATTGTAGCGGTTATACATTTGTACACCACTAAAATTTAGCTGTCAACTTAGGTGGTCATTATACTTTCTATCAGACTGATGAAGTCATTCTGAACATTAACGGAGGATTATTGCACAGTGTTTCGTGTATTAACACATGTAGAAGCACGAGCACGCATTAAAAGCCCGTGCACGTGTTCAAGAGAAACGTTTCGTCAGTGCATGTTTTCTTCACGTTAACGTTTTCCGGTACACCGGTGTTTGCATTTTTATGCGTGTAATATTAAAATATATCAAATATTGCTGTAAATTTTATATCGGGGAACAAAATTTTAAAAAGTTAAGACTATATGCTTCCTGTAACTTTGTAACTGTGTTGATACATTTTGTCCGCCGAAGAATTGAATAAATTAAAGCGACATAATGCTCATTTTTCGCTGTCATGTTGAGTTGAATTAGTTATGTTTTTCAAAGGTGATAGACCAATAACTAACAAAGAAATACATTTTTTGATACAATTTAAAAAAAGACCTATTTAATAAAAGGACTGCCTTATTATTTTTAAAATGGAAAGTTACCGATACATTCTGAATTTCAGTTGGTCACGTGGATTATTTGGATTAATATAGATATATTATTAAGATATAAAACTAAATAAAATTATGGCTCAATGTCAAGTTATTTTGTTTTTTACATATTTACTGACCATTCACAATCGGATTTCAAGGTTTTAAGACTTGAAATGGGCAATACATTTTCTTTATAGAATGTATATGGTATATAGAGGAAACATTTTGATTAAAGTTGAAAAAATGTTAAACATTTTCTATTCTGTTGTATTAAATAAATTACATAAAAACAACTATGACAATACTAGGAAATTACTGGAAATATGCACATGCGTCAAAGCTGTTTCCTACATGTATGTCCTAGTATTTCAATGTAGAGCTGTCATTGATTCATTGCAAAGCATATGATAATATATCGATATCGGATTACAATATCAACGATACACCAATATATCTGAAGAAATGATTTAGTATAATACATGTTCTTTTCATTTGTGTCTTGTTTATAAATTATAAGGCCATATTGCATGATTTTCTTACCAGTTTTGTCATCACTTCTTTGAAGTTTGTGAAAAACCTAATAATTGCATCTTTTTTACATGGACATCTACTTCTGTATATTATGTTTTATGTAAATTGTCGTGTCTTTAGGAATTTAAATAATTAGTCAAAATTATAATTTTTTCAAATGTGTATTGATTATTAATCGACAGAAAAATATCAATGATGCATCGATATCCTTCCTATTGATGACAGCTCTTTTTCAATGTTAAAAAATGACGACCAACCTGGTTTATATACATGTACATGTACATACACACCTGTTTAGAAAATAACACAATAAAGAGTAAGAAAAGTAAAAAAAAAGCTTCATTTTTATTTGATTAATATTCGAAAAGGTAAAATATTGTGCAAATTGCGAGTCAGTTTATTTTCATTGGAATTGATTTTTTCCCATTTCTCTTGACAGATATCTCTCATTTTTCATTTTTATCTCGCATCTTTAATTCATATATCGTAGTCCTAATGTTTATATAGGCTGTTAATAAACTGTTACATTTATTCGTTCATTCAGAGTTCAAAGATGCACAGCAACGATACTGTGAAATTCGAGAACTCATTGAGTCGGACAAAGTGGGAGTTTTTGGAAATGCTTACGCCTATAGTACAAAACTTCAACCTGCGAATATTTGACTACATGACCCAAGCTATATTTCTGACAGGCATGACAGGGATCGCGAGTGTAGGAATAATATTTGCTATTCCATATCTGTACAGTATTTATAGTGACAATATTATTTTGTGCTTACGATTATTTGGATTTTTTATTGTTTTTCAATTAATTGTGAATTGGTTGTGTATAAAATACGTTGATACAAGTTATAAGCCGTCACGTGACGGTATTATTCCGGACGGGATATCTATTGGACAGAAAATATGCCATAATGTTAACAATAACCATAATGACAGCACAATGCGATCTCGCAAAGACGCTACATCACTGAACATTGAAGTTAATTACTCACAAGACAGCTTCATGTATGTCGCCACTAAAGTACCCAGAACCCACACGGAGCCACCCGAGAGGACCCAATACCCATATTTCTCGTGGGCTCCGTGTTTACAGTGTAACAGACCCCGCCCACCAAGATGTCACCATTGTCCAATATGTGACAAGTGTGTAATGAAGCGAGACCACCACTGTTATTTTACCGGGGTGTGTATTGGGGGTAAGAATCTCAGACATTTTACCGTATTCGTATTTTGGGCCTTCAAGGGTGCTTTATTTGCAAGCGTACACTGTCTTCCATTTTATTATTACGATATTCTTCCATACACAAGTTACTTTGACTTGATTTTCCCAATAGCAATAACTCGTGCAGTATTTGGATACATTGATTGGATATATGCATGTTGCATAGTGCTCGGATGGCTACTGTTACTGTTTTTACTGATTGCCAACACACATCTGAAAATAATAGTTGCCGGTATAAGCACGGGTAAAACTTCCTTTGAAATGGATTTCGACATTTATATTACAGATACGAGGGGTAAAAAAGATAAATTGTTGTCAGTGTTTGGACCCCATTGGAAACTTAACTTTTTGTTTCCACCTCATTTCATTTATGAACCAGTGGATGATACTGTAAGGTGGCCAACAATAAAAGCTTGATATTGATCATCAAACTTCAGGTTGGGTGATCAGTTGACACATGTTTTCTTTAACATTGGGTCACCTCAAATGGCTGCACTCGAAAGTATTTGCTAATTTCTCGTAACATCTTTCAATATTTGAATGATAAACATAAACCATGTTCTAGACAAATATTTGCCAATTCCAATTTCACATTTTTTTAATGTAGCTTTTGCATTTTTTCCCACATATGTGAAGAAATTGTGATACAATGTTACCATGTTACCACATAATTTCAAAAAAAAAATAAAAATAAGTATACCGCAAAGAAACACGTCTTCACGCATAGCGGAAAAATGGTCTACAATGGAAAGTTTGAATTGGCAAACACATGCCTGGGACATGGCATTTTTTTTATTTATTCAAATAATGAAATCTATAATGAAAAAATGGCGAAAAAAACAAAAAACGTTTAAGTCTTGGGTGTGCGGCTATAAGAGGTGACCGAAAGTTGTCATAAACTAAAATCACGTGATCAACCACCCTGTGACTTGATGTAAAGAATTATTTGGAAGTACAAATGTATATTTTAATGTACATTGATCGAATTATAGATTACATTGTAAGAAAGCTATCAGAATTAATTCATATAATCATTATGTTATATTTACTTTACGGTTTGTCGAATGCTAAATAAATCAGGAAATATAAACAACCATCACTGTTTTATTTTTCTGTATCTCTTAGGCACCTGAAAAGGAAATAATCGAAATTTATAGAGAATTTTATACCGTAATAGAGTTATCAATTCTATGTTAATGCTGATTTATCTTTTAAATTAATCTTAATCATAGTGGGCGTCAGTGGTTCGAGTTTCGGCAGTGACTTTGGATTCTTTCATATGAAGTAGGTAGATTACGGGTCGTCTTTGGTTCTACTCAGGTGCCCATTCCTGCCTTGAATAATGCATAGAAGGGCACTTGAGGTCTTCTCCCATAAGCAATGCTAGAAAGTCGCCATGCACTGTGTTGTTGCGAAGTAAAAGCCAATCATTACAAAAAAAGAAAATACAATTAAAAAAAAATCAAAAAATCCGTAGACATAAAACTTAAACATATACTTGTTGTTACCTTAAATCCCAAAGTAAGCACGGACATGCATATACGGATTTTGTTAAAGTGATACGGATAAAGTTTTCCCAAATTGATTATGAAAAATCTGCTTACTTTACCGATTGAAAGTGTTGTCACATAGATTCACCACGATATCTATGTTAGCTAACGCAGGAATTACAGTAGAATTATGTAAAACATAATTTAGAAAGTTAAGCTGTGGTGAAATTTGCCCTTTTGACCGTGATTTAGTTTGTAGAATCAGACACGACAAGTGACCTAAGTGTTAAAGGTGTCTGCTTGTCAACCTAGGCATCATTGGTTCGAGCCAAACTCGGTTCATACGGGTGGCCAACTTTATATGGTTCACCGAAATGTTCATCTGTTAAAATGATGTGCTTGTTTCCGGTAAAATAATAGTTCAAATGAATAAAAAAAAAAAAAAATGGAAATAAAATAAAATTGAAAAAAAAGAGACAAAAAAAAAAAAAAGAGAGAAAAGAAGATAAAAAAGATGTTCAATTTTTTGAAAATTTTCTTCAATTGGCGTCC
>NW_026852083.1:0-37877 GCF_026571515.1 Ruditapes philippinarum
CAAACTGTTGCAGGCTTCGTGGGTATTTTTTTTCCTGAACGGGTGTCAGATAAACCAAAGTGAACTTTGAAACAGGACCCATATTACACTGATTGACAAAAGTAAATTTTCTTAGCCTTGATATCATGATATTTTAACCATTACAAAGTTAATACATAATATTTAATAATTACACGAAAGCTCTCAAATTAACATAGAATATTTGTAAAATTTGTGTATGTCAGTTTCGAACTCCGTACGTTTAGCTAAATTCATCATTGTAATGGAGAAAAAAACATGATTACAATAATGTAATGCTTTAAATATATTGAAACTGCTTTTGAAAGATTTTTCTCACAAGAACATATGTGAACAACAAGAAATTTAACAAACAAACCCATTATTTGCTTTTAAATTTATGGATTGTTGGTATATTCCGGTTTCGCACATTCGTTGCTGCCGATACACAAAAAATTCTCCGTTTCGCTTTTTAGTCATCCGAGAATCATCACGTGACCGTTGTTTTTATTCAGATTTGCAAACTGAAAGGTGTTTAAACGCTTTTCCCACAGAATTGGAGAAAATATGTATTTCAAACGACTTGCCAATCCAAAGAACACATATCAATGTATCACTGATTCTGTTTGAATGTCCCTAACTCGCAGGTAACAAAAAAATATCGGTTCGTGAAATTTTACTTTTTTTTTGTGACATTCGGCCGTACCTCAGTGGAGTACCTTTAAGAACATCATAAACTGATGCTAAAAAAATGATCTGAAATTTTAAAAGTTTCAATTGCAATATGAAGGTTGAAAGTCAATTAAAGTCTTTCTTAAGTGAAAAACAAACGTTTCGAAAACTATAAAAGTCCAATTATGATTTATAAGTCATTCGACCAAACAATATGTAACTGAAATATATTTATAAATTAATTTCGTATCAGTTCATTTAGCATATTTTTTGTTATATTTACTAGTACCGGTATATCTTTTTTATTTGAGCGTATGTTTAAAAGTTTAGAAATTCATTTGATTATATTTAAACCTTATAGAAATATATAACAGTTACTATAAATTCTTTCCTTCATATCACCTGGTATCACTAAAATGTTATTTTCACCGGAAATATATATCGATTTGTTTTCCAACTGGTTCCATTTATTGGATTTTCAAAATTACAAATGGTGAGTTTACAGAATTTATCAGTGGCCCTTACGTTACCTGAAAGGTAAAGCTTGCCGTATAGAAGTAATGGATGTTTTTCGTGCGAGTTATAATCAATGTTGTAAAATGATGGATCATTTAATGATCACTATAGATATAATTATGTTTGAAAGAATGCGTTTGCACTTTAGGAAAGTGCAAAGGAGTACACAAACGTGTATTTATTGTATCATATATTTGATGATATAGAAAACATGAACTCGTTATGCATGTCAAGTAAGGGAAGTGCTTAATGTCAAATGATGTTTATGGATGAAAAAACGCATTGTAGTATTCACAGCATTAGCGTATCAAAATAGCATGTTTGCGTGTAGAAAAACTGAGATCAAAGGTAATGCTTTAGATTTGGTTTTAAAAGAGCCAAGGAATTTATTATTATTATTATCATTATTATAATTATTAGTTATTATAATTATTATAATTATTATTATTAAGCGTTTTTTTTTTATTTTTTTAAAAGCATAAGTAAAATTTTTTTGTTTCCCTTTCCCTGAAATTTTTATCGACAAGTTTCCGTGAATCAAAAACTTTTATATTTAATATAATATTGTTTTTTTTTTCTAATTCATAATCACCATTTTCGTGCTTTGTTCTTTGTATATATATTTAAATTTCAATATAAAATGTCTTTCCAATTTATCAAGATAGATCGTTATTGCACTATGACAAAAAATTACACGATAAAGCAGACGACAATATTCATGAATACAGACAAAGATTAACGATAAATAAGATGCCCAAGGACTGTATAATTATCCTGCTTTAGAAAATTATATCTATCTCATGTTGCTCTGTCAATATTCCAATCGATCATATAGTTCCAAATTAAGAGAAAATGAAATAGACAGGGACGAATAATGATAATATAACTATTATGGAAATTAAACTATTCTGTCTTAAAGGATAATCAATCATAATAGTTTAAGGGTAATTCATTCAGTGAATTAGTGATTGATACTTATCTAAATGCAAATGAGTATACATAATTTCTTACAAAGACGAGACTGGTTATATGAATATGTTTTATTCCTACAAAGACGGAATCGGTTGTATCAGACGACCAGCAATAATGTACTAACTGATGTTTACTAGAATCAAACATTGTATTATATCGTCGAAAAGTCTAACTTTACAGCCATGGAAATTTCTTGCACGTCCTTTTTTTCATATTTTAACCTGAATTACATTTCAATCAGTTCACATTTCATCATTTTGAAGCATCGAAAAATCAAATGTGGAATGTATTATCGTGTGTGAGCATGTCGTGTATAATTCTATATAGATGCTTTTCACGTAGCATTTATTACCTCCCAGACCGCTATTTTGAGGGTCGTTTCCAATTAATATTACATACGTAATGTATTAAGATAAAAAATCTCTTATAAGCCTATCATCTTTTAAAACCTGTTATAAATCTTTCACAAATCGGTGCTATTACAATAGTATTCTTCATTCTTGTAAAAACAATGGTAATTTTGACCTTCATCAGCTGTTATTGATGCTTTCATATTTTGTTAATTATATTAAAGGGAATAATGACACCGAAAAAGGTTGCAACTTTTGGACATGGGTGTACATATTGTAAATTACAATAAAATTCAGTTTTAAGTAATGTGCCAGCTTCTCACATTGAAACTTATGAAAGAGTTGATTTCTTTGCAAATAATTTAAAATATTCATATTCCGTTTTATTCCCGTTTAACTAACATTGAATTTTGATAGACAGATATATGGTTTATCATTTTGAAAAGAGAGTGCTTCTAATTTGTCTATGCTCATATCTTAATGTTTCAATACGATGTTGAATTGTGAACTTTTGTCCCGAGACAAATCACATGCGCGCACATGGCATTGTGGTACATATAATGATTATGTTAGGCTGTTGCGTACGTTCAATTTGACCAAAATAACGATTTCGTTGTGACGAACATACTTATTTCTTTTGTGCATGTAAAGCTGTAATTTGTCTTCCAATCTTATTAGGTTAGACATTAGAAGCAATGGTCTTTGTCATTCCACTGACCATAGAGTGACAAGTGACATATTAAGTAAATCACAATAACATGAACTGAATTTTTAGGATGTTTTGGTTTTGTCTTTCTATTCTTAACATTACAAAACTACTTTGATTTGAAATGTGATAAAAGTATCGTGAACCAGAAACTGATAACAATTCCTGATCTATGAAATAAAATTGTCTTCAGACTTTATGAATTCATACTTACATCTGTAAAACAGAAACACAAAAAATTGCAAATTTGAAATATATTGCAAGTTCGGTTAGATTGCCTGTTCATGGACGGCATCAGGAATTCACGCTAGTTACCCAGTACAATATGTTCAAGATGACCTCAACATTTTAATATAAATAGTCAACCAATTCGAGTCTACAAAATTTTCATTTCTTTCCATTGTTGACGTTCTATTTGGGTTCCGTTTTTGCACCATATTAATTAAAAAGAGAATATTCTAATAAGTGTTGATACGGCTGTGATCATGGACCTCATTATTTTGTTTGATAAAAAAGCGGCGTATGGTCCATTAATGTAATTATATATCATATAATATAATAAATTATATGTATTCGCGTTTAAAATTAAGAGCTTGCCAAGCGCATTTTTTAAATCACTATCTTCGAATTAAAATTTTCTATACGCAACCATTCAATACAGAATTGCTATTGCTGCGAATACAGTAACTACAATTAGCTATCCTACTATTAACATCACTAGTCATCGGGCGGCGTTTCCTGTGTCTGACATGCAGAGTGCGTTTGAATTTCCTATCACGTATCATTAAACATGACACTGGGAACTCTTCGGTACATCAAGTGCAGTCATATTTTCACAATCTGCTTTAATAATAATAATAATTGTTTCAATGTGAGAATTAAATTTAATGCTCTATCAATTTAAAACGTAACACACCAAAGCCATACGTTATTTTTGTATCAGAGCAAAACTACTATTATCATTTACATATATTTTAAAAATATTTTTTTATGTAATAAGCATTAAGCAGTTTTCATAGTACATATTAACGAATTCAAATATATATGTCAAGAAATAATATCAGTTAAACGTTTTGCTCTTTTTCTCCGTGTATGCATGACAAGAAAATAAAGTTTTTTTATTAATTTAACATATTAATAAGAATCGCATTATTATTGTTTGCATATTTAACATATCATTCTATAACCTTATATTATAAATTTTGTTTAATGTTGCGAAATATCTATACGATAGTCATTCAATGTTATTGAAACTTGGTTTGCAAGTTTTTCACTTGTCTCAAGTATAATTATTTTTAAGGAAATAAAAACTCTTATTACACCTAGATATACAGATGTTCATAGATAGTCTCATGATGATTGCTATCCGGTGCAGTCGTAACATTATATAAAAAGGACTGCCTTAATATTATTGCCAATTGAATTAAAGTTCCCCTTTATATTTGAAGCTAGAAAAATGCTAAAAAGGTAGTTTGAACAGAAACGACATATTTGTTTCCTACCGTTAAAATTGTATGAACTCATTTACTTCATTTTAATATAAACAACAATTTTTTGACAGCAATTTTGCTATCATTGTACGAATATATATAACGCGGCATGCATTGATTAAATTACGAGAATGCCTTACCACCATCAAGCTGCCAACATCAAGCTGTTGTCATGCATTTTAACAAAGGCCCAATGTTACGTTTTAGCGGTACATTAACCATACTATTTGATGCTCTATGTGTCTTTATACTTCATTTGCTTTGAACAGTTAGAACATGTAATACATCAATATAGAATGCAAATTACATTTCGATCTAACATATAGACTAAACACAAGCCAACATCTGCAATAACTATATAATTCCGTGACCACAAAAGAAACACAATGTTTTATATATTTTCAAAGTTGTGTGTATAAAGTTGCAATCTTTATGAAATGTGAGACTGTACCAAGTAGATGAATATTGCTGCCCTTCTTTTCTATAAAAATATGCTACAAATGAAAAACACAAAACTCATGTTTAATTAAATGATTAATATCATTATGCAACAGTTTTGTTAAATTTGTTCTTGTCTCAGTATATCACAATGTCATGCAGTTTATATAATTATATAACTTCGGACGATTAAAAATCTAAGTCTTGATAATTATAGTATAACATAAAATGTCAAATAAATAATAATTATTTTTATACATTTACTCAGTTTTTTTTTAAAAATTACGTGTCACTTTAGAA
The DNA here is from genome assembly GCF_026571515.1 of Ruditapes philippinarum. Taxonomy (NCBI): domain Eukaryota; kingdom Metazoa; phylum Mollusca; class Bivalvia; order Venerida; family Veneridae; genus Ruditapes; species Ruditapes philippinarum. The sequence continues at coordinate 5,442 of NW_026852083.1, forward strand.
AGGGCATTGATATTTTACCTCAAATTTTGTGTTCGTGAATAATAATTCTTCATTTGTTCATTGTTAAATAATAAGTGAACACCCCTAAGTTCATTAATTACCAAAGAAAACAAAATCCCTAAGTTAACAGTATTTTTAACAAAAGTAGTCTAATTCTTCTATCATCGTCTTGTCTAGTTAACATTTATATAATTTCTAGGATATCTATATCCTAGCATACACAGAAAATTAATATTCCAATATATAATTATTATTTGATGATAATCAATACTATAAGGGCATCTTTGAACAATTTTCGAAATGATAATTCAAACAAAACCAATTGTGATTTTATATTGTACACCTTGAAAGTCGTTGAAATAGTGTTTTTTCACTTGTGCAATAATTTTAGAAACTTCACTTCCATATATTTCAGCACCAGATGTAAGACTAGTATAGATTTCACCACTAAGTCAAATATTTGAAATAGCGAGCATGCAAGGTCTTTAGAAAAAATATGATATAATTTTATAACAGTAATATGTATTCTAGTTTGAGCAGCGTGACAAGTTTGGCCTTTCGCCAGAATTAATATGATAACGAAGTAAATGCAAAACCTATATATTTATTAGTTAAGGTGACATTTACCGGCCTGGCGTTTTAAATGATACACATTTGTACCATTTTTATTTATTTAAACACAAATAGGGTTTTTAACAAAATTGAATTTAACTGAAAAATGAAAAACGTTCACGATATTAGCGCTGTCTGCTACATCCTAAGCCAAAAGAAAATATAACTATAATATCGTGAAGTTGGGCTGAAATGTTCCATTCTATACTGGATTATATTCAAATTTAACAATAAAATAATTATGATAAACAAGATCAACAAGGAAAGGCGGCGTTCAGTAAACGCAACCCCCATACGACCCAGCAACAAGATCTTCTTTGTTACATCCCCTTGTCTTGTACCTAAGTGACTCAAAATAATTCAGCAGTTGTGTTTTTAAATAAGTTAAAATAATGCATGCATTATTACTATTTTATACATACAATGTACCTTGTGAAATATGGATTACGGAGGTTGTTTATTTGATAAATTATATGCTACTTTTGTCAGGTGATAGTTATGCAACATGGCCTTAAACCATTATTTCAATGATTGTCATTTTGTAACGGATGACAAAATTACTATTTCGAAGGCAAAAATTCAAAATAATTACAGTTACTGAAAAGAGACCATAATTAGACATCAAGGATGGTCTGTAGCTACTCAAAGTACACTAGACAGTCTATTAGAAACTACGCTTTAATTGAACATATAACAATATGAACAAACTCATTTATCTTATTTTACTAGGTAAATTTTCAGAATATGCACTGACCAAATAGTGTTTACAGTGTTTATCATTTTAAATGCTCTTTATTAGTTGATGATTATGAGTAAATCAAATACATTATTCGGGCATGTAATGAAAAAGACTTATATTGGTACAGTATCATAATATTTCATAGCTTTTCACGCTTTCTTTATGGTTCAATGCATTTGTTACAGAGCAAACAAGTACTAAAAAGAGCTTAGAAACACGAGGCTATCTGATTTGTAGGATTCATCAGAATATGATATTTGTGTCGATTTCCCTTTCTCTGCCGTCACAATAAGTAAACCCCAGCAAATATGAGCCAATCAATCGGCATGCTCTGGAGTGTGGTAACTAATACCTGCACTCCAGTTTCGCTATGTGTTATATCTGTGTATATCTATAAGATGTAACTCTGACACATTTCCAACAGAAAGGTCCCACAACTATGAAACAAATATAATTTAGTGGACGGTTTAAAACAATTACATGTGTTATTATAGAACAATTTGACTTTGTTATCTTTTATTTAAGAAATGCTGCATTCACCTTCTATCTTGACTTTGCTAGCTAAAACACAGCGTGTTACTACTAGATGTGAAAATGTTGCCTTGTCCAATTGTAGTCATCAATGGACTACAACGATACATATCAGCCTTACGTTTTTATTTTTCAGCATGTTCTCAGGCAATAACGTATGTGTTGTTGACACATTCCTGACAACAGACTTTTAGTGGAAATACGTATTACATGTGACACGCTCATTACAAATAAAATATTCGGCAGCGTCGTCACTACGATGTTTCAAACAACTAAAATGATTTAGTCATGTGAAATGTCGAATTCTGTATAAGCAGGTGCTAGGGGGCGTGGGCGGTAGCTTGCACTTTCCAGTACCTTCCATGATTAGGCTCAGTCAAACCTTGCTTGCAAAATTTTCAATCTTTTTGCTCTTGGCTTTCTATATGGATTTCAATTTTTATCAATTTCAAATGAAAATCGGGTTGAGGACTTGTCAAAAGTTGCCCCGTACTTCACTTCAGTGTTGTTATATTTTTCTGGTCCTTCGGGATCATTGATGCCAGCAATATTTAGTGTTGAGAATTGAGTACCGCCCAAGCCGGTGCTAGGGGGGCGTGAGGGATTGTGCACTTATTCATTATCCAATCAAACCAAGTCTGCGATTTTCATGTAATTTTGTTGTAATTAATGCTTCCGACGGATCACTTTTTGTTCAGATTTTTGTAGATAAGTCCCTACTTTGACATGTTTTTTTTTTAATCAGTAAACTTAACCACAGATTAAGTGTAAAAAAACTTTATCTTTGGTGTTTTTAGATGTCAAAAATATTGTTTATATTATGATTAAAATAGCTACAAAAAACTTAAAACAAATGAAATATGTCCATATATTTTAATGAAAGCGTGTGGAACATGTGTTATGTAATCGCTAAACCAACTAAAATAGTAGGGAAATATTTTGTTCCGGAACATTTTATTCTGATTTGCGCACAATATTCATGTATGTTAAATAACAGGGGCATTCTATGTAACAATTTTTTCGAGATATTACCGTTAGGATATGAAAAAACAATATGTATTTACCACTTTTAAATCTTTACAAAACTTTCATCAGATATAGCTTTATACCCTTTAATATGCGCTCTTTGTTAACAAATTCGTTTTGGTGAATCTCTTATTGTACCTACTAGTCTGATTATTCGAATTAGACAAATCTGGGTCATATGGAAACATGTGCATCCATGAATATATGAATTTATTGTTTAAGTTAATGTTCATAAGCACTTTAACCAATAACATAGTATTATATAAAATTTCATGTCCGGTACTTGATTTTATAAAAGACACTATTTAGCATTTTATGGGTGGTCTATGAAGCCTACAAAATCGAATCTCCTCTTGGTAAGTAATTTTGGATTTTTATTTGCATTTAGATAAGTATCAATCATTTTGTCATCGAATACATCACCCCAAATCATTTGATTGATTATCCTAACGAAAGAACAGATTAATTCTCATAATTCCTTGTATTTCATATTGTATGAATTTGCATAAATGACTGATTGGGGGAATAACGATATAGTCCGAACAACAAAAGAAAGATATAATTTTCTATTATAGCAGAAAATCTAGTCTGGGAATATCTCATTTATCTTTAATCTTCGTCTGTATTCGTGCATATTGTCGTCTGCCCCATCGTGTTATATTTGTCATAATGTAATAAATGTGGCTGTCTGTCTCAATATATGTGAATTAAGTTAATCATTGAACGTTGGATGTTAACGGAATTCCACTGAGGTTCAAATGCATATAAACATTTTAACATTAAAAAACATTTCTTACAAAGATCAGCTGGGGCACTTAAAACAGAAAGATATGCACATGATAATTAAAAAATATAATCAGAAATACATTAAAAGTCGTAATTTTGATATTCTCAGTCAGATGGCTCCGCAACGTTCTTTTAAGTTTTGGTGCTTTTCACTATAAGGATATTTATTCTGAAAAAACTAAGTCGGCGAATAATCTGCAATTTTGCGCAAAGGTTGTAGAGCATAATTATATAGAATAAATATGTTATGTCTAATCATAATAATAGACCTCAGCGGCGTCTTTTTAAGAGCACAAAACCTGCTAGGAACGGCAATAATTCTTGAACAGAGAACTGCAAGACAGATTGGTTTGTTTTTGATTACCATGATTATATTAGCGCAGTTTCCGTAATGAAAACAAGAAAATTATATTAATTTACTACAATACCGTAAAGTTATCTTCCTTAAGATTGTCAAAGCTTTGAAAAATCAAATTTATTCTGTCATATATCTAGTTTAATAATACATTTCAAGAATCTGTTTTTTTACTTGCAAGTTATGAACAGTAAGTCGTTAGCGTTTACAAACTTGTATACCTCTTGTAGTGTCAGAGTTATGTCCCTGACAAAGTTTAAAGTATAAAATTGAACAAAGGGCAATAACTCAAAAATTAGGCAATACAGAGTTATGGTTCTTTAGCACTGCACTTCTACACAATTAGATCTATCTGCCTACACGAGTTTGTTGCAAGGTCATGCTGTGACCTTGATCTTCAAGGTAGCGACCCAATTGTGGCGCGCAACACGTCGTCTCAATATGGTCACCGTGATCATTTATGTGAAATAGTTGTAAAATCCTACTTTAAATAACAAAGTTATGGACCGGACACGAATTCGGGACGTACGTATGGACGAACGGACGGATTGAAAAACGGACAGACAACCCGGCGACTATATGCTCCCCCGAATTTTTTCGGGGAGCATAATAAACATATCTGTTTTGGAAAATTAACCTGTGTAAAATTAATACTTATACTGTGCAAGACTAATATGCATGTATAATTGGCAAAATGGTTAGTCAAAACAAACTAAATAATGCAAATTTAGACAATTTCAAGTTTTATTTGTAAGTTATCATATAGGAAAGTTATCTCAATACACTGTGAATGAATATAATCATTTATTACATAAGACTTTCTTACAAGATTTTTTTTTTCATGCATATTTTTTCATGTTGTATCAGTAAATTGATTGAAACATCATGATTATCTGGTTTTAACATTAAAACTAGGTAACTTAACATTGTAAGTGTTGTAATGTGAATCTTTACATGTTTGTGGCAAAGGTGTTTTTCAACATAATCATAATCAGTTATTGGGGTAAGAATTAAACTCTCTTTAATATGTTTTAGATCGATATGAAATTTGGAATACTTTTTTGTACTTCAAAGTCAATTTCTACCGTGCTGAATAATAAACATGTTTTCAATTCACTAGAGTCTTTCTAACAAATAAGAATGCAGAATTCATCCACTAAATTTTGTTTTATCGTATTTTTATATAATAATTATATTATTTAAAATCCAGCAAATGAATGTGAACATATTACAATTTTATCTCCCTTCATTGATTTATTTAAACCACACTGATAAAGGGTATTTACATTTCAGATATGAAAACATGTTCAATTTAGAAATATTGTATGGTTTAAGAATGGTTTTTGTTTCCAGAATTTTGATTAATGTCTACAAGGAAGAGTATATACAAAGTTCAAGCTTATAGTGATATGTCTTATCATGTTTACTTTACATTGACATCAATCAAATATTTTTTTTTATTATTGAATCCATAAATACATACTAAAACACGCTGTTTAACACATTTGTTGCTCACAGTGACATACCATACTAGAATAACGGACAATTAAAGAGAATGATGTCTCCCACTAACTGATAACGTATTATCAATATGTGATATTGATTTTTAAGCGGCCTTCAGCCTTTCAAAAGTTTTTAAATTTTATTTTAGCAAAATTGTGTCATATTATTGTCAAATTAAAAGAATCAATGTGTTACATGAATTTGCCGTTTGATAAAAATGATAAAGAAGAAGGACCCCTCCTCTCCTTTCCACACACGCGATACTTCTTATGTACCGTTCCTCTCACTATATGTAATTTAGTATAGCGGGCGATTTGTTTCCCGATGTGTTTTCAGAAACGAACGTCAATGGCGCTCGGTACTCTGTTGTGAAGAAGGCTTTACAGTGATATGATGCATTTTACCAAGATAAAACCATTGAAATACTTAGATCGAAACAACACTGAATTGTTTAAAAAATTTGACAGCCGCTTTAAATAAAGGCTAGTAAAAGTAATCTTTAATTTTGAACATTCAATACAGAAGTGAATATAGTGATTTTAAATGAATATTCCCCGTCAATGTACTCGAAACTGTCAATTTTTACAAGACAAAAAAAAAGTTAGCTTTAATCATTAAAATTGTTTAAAGTTAAAGTGAATTGGTCTATAATGAAAGGTCTGTAATGCAATGAATAATTACGTTGATAGTATTTAGTATAAAACATAACAACAAAGTTTGAGATAAAAGATCCGATTTTACATATATTTATATAGCAGATAATTAAATGTTCTAGAACAAAATATTGTTCATACTAAATCACCTAGAACTATTTAAATATTTTCAAGCAAGCAAGAAAATCCAAATGATTCATTTCAATTATTTTTTGTCAGTATGTGATTTTGGATTCATTCATGTGAGCAAGCTACTAAGTTAGCTTACGAAACGTCGGTTGTCGTAATGAAAATGTACAACATCCCTCAAGCCCCTGGGCACCATCTAGAGCAGTACAGATTTTTCATCACATATTTATCACATATTTAACATGGCGGAACTTATGATACTTTTGAGAGCAAGAATAAAAATGTAAAAGTTATAAGCATTTTAATATATAATACAAAAAATAGAATAACAACTGTCAATGATGTTACAGTCAGAGATTAAACCCCTGGTGCATTATTTTAGGCACGAACGGGTTCTCAAGTAGACCAACCGGCCTTCCGTATAATTGTGTCACACATCAAATGTGTTTGTAAACATTATTATCCACACCTATAAATATTTCGACTTTCGAAAACTTCACAGGCATCACACTTAAGCATGTTAAATTTCTTTTACATTGTGTTATATATCACAATACGTTCTACTCCAGTTGTAAACACGTGCTTTGTCTTGCTGGATTGGTAGGTGGCAGATGTTGTTGGCAATGAACATGTTGATAGTTTTGTCCTTGCGTGTACATAACCGGTCCTGAAATTTTCAATCATAATAACATAGTTATATAAGTTCACAATAAACTCTGCTTATACCTTAGTGACAGGGAGCATTCAAAATGTTTTCGTCATTTCCAGTTAATCATATAGAGAATCCGTTCCTTATATAAGAAGTTTTTAAAGCGGATGGAGTCATTTAAAACGAACTGATTGTTTACCATCATCATCGTCATCTATTTTGAAGAGCAGTTGATATAGAAATATAGTTCATGTGAGTGTGCGATTCATGATGCAATATAAGGGGACATTTAGATAATTAAGATATTAATTTTTATGTTATGTAAATTCCACTGAATAACTTCTTTTCCAAGGGTGAGTGTTTCTTTAAGGAGACTCCCCTGAGAATATTTTGACATGACGGTACTGGAAATAATTTTGAAAGATAAATTTTCTATAAAAAATTAAAATTTTGATGTTGATCTAGACTAATAACTAGTTTGAAATTTTTAAGATATTTTGCTTTTTCCGTTATCCGAACAAAAATGACCTAAATTTGAAAAACGTTGCAACATCCTACAGTGTTCCATTGTGTCCAAGATTAATAACCATTGTTTAATCTTACCATATTTGATTAATCTGTCAATTATAACAAAAGCATTTTGCATAAGATAGGTGTGCATATGGAATAATTATGTATTTCCTTTTAAATCTAAAATGACATTCAGTATATACATTAAATAAATAAACAATTAATGATATATAGAAAATAAACAATTTACGTCGAGGGTTAAATGAACTGTGACAAAATTATTGAGTAGAAAATAAGTTGTTCAATGTGTATGTGGAGTTTAGATTTTGATTCAGACCCCGAAATATTCCCACAATTAATGTGATGGATGTGATTATGAATCACTTTTAGGTCTATCTCTAGGTACATGTATCGCTATTGTTTTAGTTTGTGAAACGAAGGTCGGTTAACAGTTTTTTCAGTGTTTTAGTATTTTTTATTTTGCATTAAATAAAAGATAAAACATATACTTTATGTGTTTATGTTTTTGATTTTATACTTTTCATTATCGTTTTATTTCTTTTTACAATATTTCATAGATGACTATTTAAATAATACTGTCAATATTGCATATGATAACACAATTTATAAAGTCAAACGTTAAGATACCTAAATAAATACTGTAAAATAGAAGTTGTCCTACTTTGAAGAGACATCAAAATCAATATGTTTATAATTTGATTTTTATGTTTACAATTTTTTTTGTTATTGTTGCTGTTGTTGTTTTTCTTAGCTACAATAAATCACCATGTCAGTGTTATCTAAATATTGATGTATCGAAAACTTGAAACTAACATATGCGATTTCACCAGCTCTAACTCGGCCGAGTATCTGTTTTAAAGATACTTCTTGTATGATTTAGGTTTAGAAAAAAACCTGATCGTAGCAACAATTAATTGACATTAGGCACATTTACATAAAAAGTATTCAGCTATATCAAAGTCCTGAACAATTCGACATTGTTTAAATTTCTTGTGAGTATTCTATATTCAAATCTTATACGCAATTAGAAAAGATTGAAAATCAATGGGCAGACAATACTTAATAACGCGCATTGACTCCCTATGTTTCGCTGTAATATTCTTATGCCCTGCATAGTTTAAAGAAATGCTATGAAACAATTTGCATTATGTATTTATGTCTTGATGAAAACTGTAGCAATTGTCTATAAAAACAATAAATTCAAGAGGATAGTTTTTTATGAATTAGAATAAAATTTGCATTATGTCTTAATGTCTTGATAAAAACTGTAAAACATATTTATAAAAAACAATAATTGTAATTGAAAGAGGTAATATTTTAATAAATAAAAATTAAATCTAACATAACATAAAACGCCGGTATCTCATTGCATACTTATTGGTTAGATATCTTACCATAATGCGGCTGTGACATCGGATGTATAGCTATTCCATCTTGGCGATAATCCTTTTTGCAGCAAACCCAGCATACGGTGATCAATATTATAATGAGAAGAAGTAAGATAAAACACCCAAAGATTATGATGAGCAATTCACACATACCGTCGCCGCTATAGGACATTTTTATTCTAGAAAGAAAGTATTCTTTTAATGAAGTATTTTTCAAAACAATTCAAAACGCTTTAAACTAAACTGTGTCTTTATAAATCGGATGTGATAAAGTTGATACAACAAGTACATACATAATATACCTATAACTTTAGACCTGTACCATGTACTGGGACCCAGTCCAAATCCCTTAATATTCTTTTCTCCTGTATTTTTCGTAGAAAGAAGGATATAGAAAAGGCTCATACAGAAAAAGATTATCATACTCAAGACCCTTTGCAGGTCAAAGGTCGGAATTGTCTAATGGATGATATATTTAATGTCTGGCCCTTACGTTTTCATCTATCAAGGTACTTTAGAATAAATTAGCACACATGTTCACCCTAAAGAGATTAAATGTAATGCACAATACCAAGACCCCTGTCTCACAGATCGAGGTCCCACAATGATGTAAAAGGTTTACATGGCCTGTTTAAATAATATTCACTATATTAATGTAATGTGTCATGCGCAACACCCAGCACCTTTGCACTATTGTGAAGATCATACATGAAAAAGTTAACAGTAACATGTATTTTCACTGACCATAGGTCTAGAGAATATGTATATGAAAGTAAGAGATATTCAAATGACACCTTATATATCTTTTATATAACAGTGAGACAGAATGCGCTTCAAGAGAACAATAACTCCCTCTTTTATGATTTTCAAAACATTTTCAGCGATAAAAACTGCTAAACTGTATTTCAAAGACACATACACAGTAGTTATTTGATACGTGTATTTAATCATGAATTTTGTTGTATGTGCAGATTTGGCATTAATCAAGATGTTGCGTTAAAAGTTTTGATCCATACCTCAATCTTTTGAAATATTACTTTTGTGTGCTTCATGTAAAGCTTCTGTTATGTGGACGATGTTTGTAACTTGATGATTCTTTTGATTAAATGAACAATGAAATACCCGAAAAGTGTTGTCAACATTTTCGTTTGACACTGACGATTCTAGTCATGCCCATTTAACCTTTAACCTTCCATTAATCGTCGTATGGACACAATTTTGAATGTTTTAAATTCTACATTTATTTACATTTTATCAACATTGTCAAGTCAGTTGTAGAGTAATGCTAAATCTTTATTTGTTTATTTGTTTGATTTTATGTCACGTTATACGGCATTTTTCCGGCTTTACTAGCGCAAAAAGAGCTTGAAGTACCCCACCCCCCGAGCAATTCTTGGTTGTTAAAAATAATGTAAATAAATATTACTTTTAATTTATTACGTTTTTATGACATAATGAATATAAAAAATGAATATATTCAAAGTAGTTAACATACCTTTGTAATCCAATTCAATTTTTTAACTTGAGTGGATATATTTTTCACATTTAACACTTAGCAATTTGGTTAACTTTAAAAAAAACATTTATTTATGTATGTCTTTAATTGTTTGCTTTGCAAGATTATTTAACCATGCAAGATAAAACTGTTTGGGCATTGAATCAAATTAAAATAATAAATTGCATTTTGTTTGTCCAAAACGATATGGTTCAAACTATTTTCGTTACAGGTACATGCTTGCTTATCTTAATTTCTTTATCTTAACATTTATCTAAAAGAAAATGACTTGTTCATTAAAACAATTAGCAGTATCTTATATAATATTTTTCATGTTTGGATGATTGAGTAGAGTAGCAGCAAGATATGCTACCTTAATAGATATAAAACAATAAGATTGATCCAAAACAAATGCATTATGAAAACGGAGAAACAGAACATAGCCATATAATTAAATATATAAAGGCAATACTATCAGGTTATATGAATGTCGTTACATTTTGTTTAAAAAAATATTATTCTTGGCATTCAACACATGCCCCAACCAAACAAGAACCTAAGAAGGATCAAGGGTAAAGACAACTCTTTGGTGACATAGATCCTTTTTAAATGCAACATGTCCTGGTGTTCAGGCAACCGCTGAGTATTTTAACAAACATACAAAATGTGCAGGAATGTTTCGAATCCCCAGTAAAAACATATTTTCTTATATAAACATGTTTTGAATAACTCATCTATAAAAATCAAACTAAAACAACAGTATTATAACTAATATGGCCCGATAAATTTGAAACAAATAATAAATTTGGAAAATAATAATAAGACAGTATTGCATCAAGATAATCAGGAAAAATGAATGTTATCCCCAATCTGATCCTTAATTTTAATCGATTATTTTTTAGAGTACAACAAGGCAAACCGACTTTCACGGAACTTTCACGGAACGTAGTTCCCGACTCATACTATCAAAATTGCATATATCTAACCACAAATGGGGTACAAAGGTGAGATGGAAAAAGAGTGCCGTATAAAAAAATGTTACCATAATCAGTAAAAAAACAGAAATGATGAAATAATCAAAACGGGCTAATTCGTTAAATAAAGTAAAAATGGCAATGAGTAAGGAAAAAAGTGATTGGGGAATAGAATGGGAATAACAGGAAAAGAAAAGAATATTGGGAAGTCACAAACATATCTCGATACAAAACATGTAACTTTGCACTACACATACGTATGACGGATACTCAGGGGGGTACCGCCTTGGAACGGTCAGTAACTTTTAAGTCTTTTATCTAAGTTGAATGAATTATATTACTTTTATAGAACAGAGGGTTTATTGATTATCACCACCACACGAAAAATACTTTAAAAATGACAGATTTAGACACAAAAAGAGAAATAATACTTTGATCCGGCTTACAAATTTATATTTAATTATAACACGATACATTGTTGCAGGTTGCAGCAAAATATACAGTAAACTCCGCTTATAACGAACTAATTGGGACATTCAAAATCTGTTCCTTATATCCGGAGTTCCTTGTAAGCACATAGCGAATTAGTTCCCTGTATCAGGAGTTTTTATAGCGAACAGATTAACATATATTAACGAACTGATTGTTTACCATCGTCCTCCATTTTGAAGAGCATTTGATTAAGAAATATTAGTCATATATTCAATACCCGAGAGCGTACTTTTTGGAATTTAAATAATTGCTATTCCAGTTTAAGATTTACTCCCTATGTCAATTTCTCATAAAATATAATATTTTGTTTCTAAACTCTTTTCGTTTTCTTTCTATGATTGTTAATAAACAAGATTTTGAATATTTTCTTTTATAATGGGTGACTTTTACTTATGGAAGATAAAGATTTCTTTTCATTTAAATCAAGCGTACATTGCAGATTGCAAGCATGCGTGATTATGATGAAAACCGATTATAAATTATTATAATTATTTTACTCGAGCACAACTATTGACGAAATAAATACCCGTTTTATCTTGGTGAAAAGAGCTCATGCTAAAAATATCCTAGTAAATAGAAAACTATACAAATTCATTTTAATAGATGTATTGAAGTACATACAACGATAAACGGTATATTCGGCCGAGTTTTAATCCGTGCCAATGAAAACGAAAGTCTATTTACGGATAGCCAATATTTTGGAGTTCGTTATAAAAGTGTAATTTTCTGTACTTTTAACTGGATTGGGACTAAGAAATGAGTTCCTTTTAAGCGATAATTCCTTATAACCGTGTTCGCTATAACCATATTTTTTTATATTAAATAGAGAAGGGCAAAATTCGGGCCAAAATAAATTGTTCCCTATAACCAGAAGTTCGCTATAACCGTGTTCGCTATAAGTAAAGTTTACTGTAAATATATTTTTATCAAAGTCAATGTGAAAAACAAAACAGAATGTGCATCATTTACAAATCGGTAAAAAGACGTCAGACAAGTGTGTTTTAACAATATCAAATTTCAAAACAACGGCAGCGGTAGCAGTTAAAGAGATTAATACGAAAGACCCGTGGGTATATTTCAATTTCATTAATTTCTGATTTAATCTTCATGAATTCGCAAGTTTTACTTGCGTGAATTCACGATTTCAACTTAAATATGAGCTACTCTTTACACTCTTTAATCTAATCTATCTAAAATAAGAATCAATATGAAGTATAAAGAACAGTGATCGTTCTGTCAACAAACATTTGTGTTTTCACATTAAATAAATACACTGATTAGATTGGATATTGGTTTACAGGATTATTTAACAAAACGCTTATCATGTTTTAAAACGGAAGAATTGAATACAAAAAGAATAGAACTCAATCTATCTTTGTTTTTTTTTTAGAAATAAAAACATTCAATATCAAACAATTATAGAAACATCTATTACTACTTGAAATTGTACGACAAAAGTTTGATTTCAACTGATAGTGTAAAGAGGCATTTTAAACTATGTATATATTTCATATATAAAACACAAGATAAACCAGTGCCTGTAAATCAAAGAATAATTTACAACTGTTAACACAATGTATTTTTATAGTCTGAGTAAAATGTTTGCACCTGACTACCCTTTATAATTGGGTTGTCATTCATGTATCGATAAAATACTGATAAATAAAGAACCAACAATTTGAAAATGTTGCAGGCTCGGTTTGGTTGAGACTGTTCATCAACAGTTACTGTAATGGAATGTGCAAGTTAATAAATTAAATGACACGAAACCTTTTTTACTGGTACCGCTTTTTCTATCTACATTGTTTTCTGCAAATTACAACAATGATGAAGATTCTGTGAGATTATAGATATAACTTCCTATTTTATTTGCAAAAAATAGGGTTCTTGTGCATCTAATTTACAATTTGTTGTCCTCTGTATTCAATCCAAGTATCGTTAATATACGATTTCCTTGATTTTACAGTTGAGTTAAAAATTGCGATTCATTTGCATTATAACACGAAGGTCATGATGACTATGATATTGCTCATGTTAACTATGATATTGCTCAGACACCTGATTTTGAAAGCTTTACATGTCAAAAATTTTCCAAATGACAAAAAAATTAATATAATAAAAACGATTCTTATGTCTGACCTTAGGTCTACTGATCTCAAAGTTCAAATCTGAATTTCAAATGTAAAAAAGTGCTCAAGTCATGTTAAAAACACTGGTCGTTGTGGGAAACTCATTATTGCAATGAAAATCGCTGACTGGTTACTTTTGGAAGATCATTGGTTTCAAGGTAAGTTCATTAGACAATTCTTCATGTCAATTGACTAAGCAGTAGCCTATGAAGGTAAAGTGGGAAAAGGTTTAGTATATACATAATATAACACATAACGGGTTATTAACCCTTGGCAGTACCAGCTTTTAGCCATGACTATTATTCGGACGAATTTAGTAGAAATCTATATTTAACCGATATTTGATGCTGATCTTCTAAGCTCTACCATTTGCTGAATCAGATAAGTAGATTGTCAATCTTTCCTTATATAACATTCGAAATGCGTTAATTGGCGGGCCTTCACCCTGATTCAAGATAGCGCGTGACCGCCAGCGGCGGGGCAATCATTTAGACATAGGCTTTAATTTGAAAAAAAGTGTAGCTGTATACTAGACAATGTTTAATGCCAAACTTTTAAACTGCAGTAATTAAAGGTAAGGAAGACAATTCCTAAGGAATTCATCTAAGAAAAAATATTTATATCCTCCCTACAAAGATTGGGAAAATTTTGACCCCAATGCTTACATATTGGAATCTTAGCATTGTCCACTAGACAAAGTAACTTGTCACGTATTTAAGCGTTTGCCTTTTGTGAGTTCGCAGGAAAAGATTGTGTTTACAACAACAACAGGAAAGAAAATAACGGGTTGGGCCTGTTTTGATTCCAGAGCTATAATTTGATCAAGCTTTGCACAGGTATTTTAGACAATATTGAATATATCAAGCAATCACCTAGGAAGCTCAAGGAAGATTTGTTTTAAAGACTGCATTTTTCCATTCTAATTTGTGTTTCTACAATAAAGCACTCATAGTTACAAATAGCAAAATCATTTGCTGCTTTCATTTAAAATAATATTTAGTTGTTGTTAATTTTCTCATGCCTCAGAACAAAATATAGAATAAAAAACTTTTATCAAATGTCACAGCTCTTAACAAAAAGTGATATCTTTGACGACTGTCAAACATGAAACGTTGCTTATCTTATTTTAATGTAACAAATATACATAAATACAAGTTTAATAGAAAATACATTTAATAAAACAATAACTTTAAAAAAAGCAATCTAAGAAATTGTGCCCTCATTATTCACGCACTGACAAAGATATTTAACAGAAATAATAACATAGAAATGTAAAATATAAATATAATCAATATCGAATAATGAAAAATATTTCTATAAAAAGTGTTTTTTACTTTTCAGTGTAGTTAGGTAAGTGTTCGTCATGTAATTGTGAAGATTCGCACTTCTTTTTACATCATACTTGTAGCCTTGATCGTTTAAAAGGTGTAACTTAATGGTAACTACTATTTATTACTAGGTCTGTATAAACCTGAACAATCTTATGGTGAAATCTAAAAATGTTCTGATTAAAAATGGTATTCAGAAATCAAGTAAAAAGTATTTTTATGTACAAGCATATTCGATTTAGAGTTTATTGCTAGGTTGAATTTAGGATATACAATGTATGTTTTGAATTACAGAGTAGGGTACAAAAGATGATTTTAAACATTTCTCCAATTAGATTTGTATACGATTAGATATAATAATCTTCTTTTGAAAACCTGTTCAAAATAAAAAAGCTAGAAAATGGTTTTTAAATAAAAAGCATCAAAGTTATGTATATTATTTTCTGTCTATATCATCAAAATATTCACACTTTTGAAAGTTCCGAAAGGTTGTCATGTTTGATTATTTGATTTATTGTCCTAAAAAGCATTTATGCTTTCTGACTCGTCTATTATTCGGTTGTGCTTATTTAAATGTGCTGAGTCTCGCCAACTCGGTCTTGATTTGATGGTTGCGTGGTTATCATACGATGATCATTGGTATAAACAGGGGCAGGCGGGTGATGTTGTTGTGGGCACTGAACATGTTGACAGTTCGGGCCTGGTGCGTACATGACACTTCCTGAAATATTCAAGCAGTTCCACAATTAGACTACTGTATGCATTGAAGATCACACATATTTTATTTTTGGGTAATAATGGTACGTAGGTATTGCTGTTAACGTCCAATATGTAAGGTTTTTAATAGCTTGTCAATTTTGAAACAAACTCGATTTTAAAGTTTATTTAACTCAAATTACATAAACGTGTTGACTATTCAATGTATGATAAGTGAATTTACATGAAGACAGAAATTGCCACGCTCAAATAATCGTTCCGTGTAGAATCTGTTCTTATACATCGAACAATGGCATTGTTTTGTCTTGTCTTGTCAAAGACGAGATTGATAAAGACTTTGACTGCAGTTGAAGAAAGGTTGATGTCAAGTATGTCCGTTATGTATCCAAAGCGTCATTTTTCTACATTGTACATGTTGTACGAAAAACACAATCAGGTTTTCCGACTATAGAAAAGCTATAAACCATCATAATGTAGTTATTTTATCTAGTATCGTTTACAAAAGAGTCCTAAACTCATCATTACGTAGCTGTAGCTATATATTAACAATGGCCTAAATGTTGTGGCAATTGTTATTGTTAAGATCGAACTTAAACAACGTAAAAGTGTTCCGTAGCATACTCACCATGTTGTGGTTGTAGCATCGGTTGTGCCATCGGATGTACCATCGGATAAATAGCCATTCCATCACGACGGCTGTCTTTACGACAACAAATATAACATATACAGATCAATACTACCACGAGAAGAAATACTATTACACTTCCGAAGACATAAATTAGGAATTCGGCTCCCAAACATTGGTCGCTATAGTAGGAATTGCCACTGTAGCCATTCTGGTAATAGGACATTTTTAATCTGAAAAAGAAAAATTCCCCACAGAAAATTAATATCTAAATAGCGGCAGTATTATTATAGAGGATATTGAATGAGTGTAGGTTAAATACTAAATTTATCGAACGAGTTGAATAAAATCATATTACGAGATCCTCTGGCGTTAATAATATTGCTTTATTAAACGAGTTCAATAAATATAGTATTGAAGCTACACGATTATATTATTCTATTTATCACATATATAAAATAAGAACGGTTAACTATTAGAAAGAGTAATCTTCTAATGACGCGCCTGTGATTACACTAGTATAATATCGTATTTTTTAAATGGCTTTATTACACTCCTGTGCCTTGGTTTCTGTGATTAAAAAGTTTACTTCTGTCTATTGTTTTTTTTTCTGTATTTTTTTTTTTTTTTTTTTTTTTTTTTGTTTTTTTTTTAGTTTTTTTTGTAGTAAAAAAGCATTCAATAAACTAAAAATAGATTTTTTTAATAAACAAACCGTAATAATTTCTAACAGAAGGAAGATAATCATAGATAAAGTAGGATCTAATTTAAAAATGGAAAGATCAAACTTGAAAATGAAAGAAAGAGTTAAGGCATAATATTTTAACCATGATTGACAATATAGATAAACTATTGATTATAGAGAAAAAGTAAAAGATCACGTCTGTAAAATTTAATAAAAAAGATAAGTAATCCCAAAAGTATTTTATTGACATTGTTTGTAAGAGTGGACAAAAGAAATTGATCTTGGAAGATCAAACGAAAGATAAGGGTGGACTTCTTAGTAAAACCAATCAAAATCGAATTTGCAAGATATGTGAAAAAATCAAAGAATCCTATTTGCAAAGTTTAAATGTGTGACAGAATAAACTAATTCAATTTGCAAATTAAAATTATAAAATTGACCCAATTAATCCGGATGTAAATTTTAAACATGAGTAAATTGATGCTTTTAAATTATTCCGATGATGTATAAGGATAGAATATATTCATCAAGTCAGGAAACAACAAGACGAGAAAACTTTGAATTTTCTTCTTAGAGATAACATTGAATCACGATGCGGTCCTCAACATGAAATCCGAACAGGAAATTACAGAAAGAATGATCAGTCTGTGAATGAAAACGTATATAAAGAAAAAGAATAGAAATCTGAAATATATTGTAAAATCGTTAATTGATAATATACTAGTTCTGTTGTTAAAATGAAAATTATTCTCCTTATCAAACATTAGAAGAAAATCTACAACAAATTGAAAAGTAAATTGATTGGGTCGTTCGGTATTTTAGATAACACGAGATAAATGTGTGATACTCAAACAAATTTGAACATGAACAGAAAATAAAGGAAGGTTGCGATAAGCGATAATAAATTTAAGCAAAGCTTTCCTTTACAAAAGAAAACCCCCCAAAAACCCAAACAAACAAACAAACAAAATCGTTGTATTAAAATATCTTTTGAAAAAGAGATTATAATGTTTTCTCATCGACAACGTTTAAAAATGTTATTTGTAAGAATGCTTATAAATTTAAATAAAATTTTGTCAATGTCTTTATTAAAGAACTTAACTTTAAATACTGCATGCACAATTTAAATATCTTGTTTTTATAACGTAACCCCAGAAAATGTTACCTGTCCGCTATCCAGCAATTACAAAAATGGACCACGCTTCTCGCAGACAGCTCTTGTTTGTTTCATTTTTTCTTTCATATGAAAACAACTCGTGTTTACTTTTAAAGGCACATTATGCCTAAAAACAAATAAACTTCTACTTCCTTTAAAATGGGCAAACATTAGTTTAATTACGTTCAAATTATTGTTTTTGAGTATGTTTGACGCTCATAACCTAAAGAAAGTAGCATTGAATGTAAAATATGTGTGCCATAAAAGTAGCAAAATGTAATGAAAGAACTATTTTTACTTCAAAAACCGAGCCTGCAACATTTCAAGTTTGTCTTGTTGGGCTTTCTTTAGGGATTCTTGGTTTCTCTCTATTTCGTACAAAATACTTAATCACTGTATCTAAACTAATTGCGAAAAAGCAACGAAAGCAAAAGATTGTTCAGGTATTTGGCCAATGAGTAACAGTAACTTAAATTTTTTGAAAATATAACAGGACATCTAAAAAAAGAAGATTAAGTGAAAGAAATACTGTAACAATCATTTCTGGGCATATTTTGCCTTTTATCATTGTATCTGTGGAAATAAAAAGAAATATTAAAAAATATGAAAGAAAGCATATATTTATTTTTTGGCCTAATTTCTCAGGTATTTTTCTGGTGCAGCTATCAATTACATCACCGGTTATCTGGTTATATTTTTACAAGACGGATCAAGATGACCGTGATCAATTTAATTTTAACCTTTTCACGCAATTAAATAGTCAATGTATTACTGCGCGATGTATAATTGCAACTGAGCTGTATAATTGCAACTGCGTAGCAAATCGGTGTATTTGTAATAAATTTTTTTGTTCTTGAAGTTTAAAATTGAATAAAAAGATTATATTTCTTTTTTCGTGCAATGTGGTATATATCCTCACTTAACATGAAAAAAATCGGTACATTTAACTTGACTGTGTTGAATTATGTTTCCTGAAAATATATTCCATTCTTCTCTCAAAAGAAACATATATCCACTTATTTGTATAAGTTATGGACATAAGCAAACAATTGATATCACCTTTGATTTAAAAAAAAATGGAAATATAAAAGTTGGTATTAAATACCTTTGTTTTCTTTCCTAAAATATATAGAAAGTCAATATCCACCAAATTATAGAAAATGTTAATTAAAATTTGTTTAGACGATTCCACGCTGACACTAACATGAAAACTGCTAGATAACCAAACGAATGTAAAACTTATTTGAAAACGAACATATTTAAATATAAGGTTGCGGTTCACAAAAGTAAATACTTGAATTTTTGCGACAATCTATCAGAGCAATGTTTTTTTTTAATAAAATGCATGAATAAGATAACGATGTCCCATAAAACTTCCTTATATCCAGGTAGACAAAAAAACTTAAGCTAAAGTTAAATAAATCATGGCTAGCGGTTTTATTCATGACATCTTATTATTATCTCAGGTTTTCACCATTACCATGTTTAAATGTTGAATTCTGTTTAAGTCGGTGCTAGGGGAGTGGACGCTTAATTGCATTTTCCCGTACCGTCCACGAACAGGCTCAATCAAACCGAACGTACAACAGTTTCACATTTATCGTTTTGGGCGTTCTTTAGGGATTCCGTTCTTCTTTATTTTACTTACAATGACAAAAAGGAAATGGAACTGAATGCAATAGTTTATTTATATACTGAAATGGAGGTTCGGGTAACTCCAAATGCAGATGCAGAAGAATATTCTCAGATAATGCCCTTTTTCCAAATGCTCGTTTGATATCTTTATGTACTATTAAAAAGCCAAATGATGAATTTACACATCTACAGATACAAAACGCCAAACCCTATCATGTATCAAAGAGATGAAATAATATATGTTAAAAGAAGAAGTTGACAATGAAGTACACAACGTTTGTTCATATACATATTTATTTAACATATACATATTGTCAGATATAACACAGGAGATTAAGGCAGAGTAGGACTGGCCTGTAATAATCAGCCCGCTGAATAATAATGACCCGATGGTCATTATTCATTAAGAGACGATTATCACTTCTCACCTTCACTGGTGTGTATTAATACATTTAAAACACTTGTTGATAAATACGATAGTTTTTCAACGTCATGAACATTTCTTTCTGGAACAGTTACTGTGTTTATACAAATTGCGTCAAATAATAAAATCAAGCAACCCAACTAAAACTTTCAGCACACGTGTTTTAATGGCGTCAAATTTGACGTCATATTGCATGTGCTTATGAATGTGTTTCTATGTATAGCAAGTGTGTTTGAAAAAAATCTTATATTTGCGCATTTGGTTAAATCATCTACGAAATTGGCCTAACAGAACATTACAGAATGTTATTACATGAAAAAATAAAATTATCCCTCCGAAGATATAGTTCGCGGCTTCGGCTGCTCCGCATGCGCGGATATAATTGTGTGAATGGCTGTATCCATTTTGGTTGTAGGACATTTTTATTCTGAAAATGAATTAAAAAGAAGTAGAAAAATTCATTCGTCAAATAAAAGTTTAAAAGCTGCACCAAGATATTTGAAGATATTTTTTAGTTAGTTTGTTTGTTTGTTTCTTAAGTTGTTCTTTTTTAATAAGTATTATTTAATTATATATTGATAAATATAGGGAATCATATGCATACGTAAATCATCAAACTGAAATAAAAGCGATTCAAAGGTCATCAAATGAGTTACTTCAAAGTAAAATGAATTCGAAAAAATGCAAAATACGATAAACCAATTAATATGAGAATGAACTTGCAATATAACAATACCAATTATTCAAATCTGTTTTTTTTTAATTCAAGATAAGATTGCATTATGAATTTATTATAAATTATGTGTAAAGAGATGCCTATACTATCCAACTCACCTCTCTATCTTCCGATTTAGATGTGCGCTGCTAAAGATTATACATTTTGTTAAAACGTTCTTTTATTTAATAATATTAACTTAAAGATACAACATAAAAACGGCTTCTCATCCCTTTATGGTGATATCACGTGAACGCGTTTTGATAAAATAATGCAATACGATTAGATAAGCAATCATTATTCATGCATTTACAATTTCGCTGGACAATCTAACAAAATTAAACATATCATTACGTATAATTTGAAGAGGCATTTCAAAGATACCTAATGATAGTGTCTATAACTGATTTGTTTGCAGATATTGTAATTTACCATAATGTTGCTAACACATTTAATTTAAGATATTGATCATTGAATTAAAGTTTTTCATCATTTTACTCTTTCACGTAATCTCAAACATTAATGTTACTGTCCAGTAAGTTACGTTTTGATAGATATATTAATTAAAACAAAAAAAGATGTAAAACTGTACAGAGGCAAGGCACTTCAGTTTTAAAAAGTAACCTAACATAATTGCTTCGGGATAATGCTGTTGAACAAACAACAAATGCACGTTTGATTTCTTACAAAAGTCTTTAATGCAACAGGCTATGTCATATACTATGGCAATGCTGGAGCGCGCATGAAACGATAGATCAAAAGGCTATTCTAACTATGTAATTATGCTAAAGAAAAGAGAGAAATAAAAAATCCCTGAAGAAGGCACAAAACATCAAAATTGTCAGTGTTGCAGTCTAGGTTTGATTGAGCCTGTTCATGGGCGATAATGGGAAGTGCAAGTTACCGTTCATGTCCCCTAGCACCGGCTTAAGCAGAATTCAACATTTAATAATGGTTATGGTAAAATTTTGACTTTAGAAGCATCAGCAGATGTGTCCATACGGCAGTCATCACGAAACTTTTAATGTGGCACTTTCGTGCCATTCCATCAAAAGCGGCGTATGGTCCCCATGTAAAAGAATACGAGAAAACAATAGGTGTAACTAAATAAAATGGAATTTTAAAAGGAGATCAGAGGTTATAAAGCCTGCATATTACAGATAAGCTGCCAAAAGACAAATTCTAAAAACATGCCCCATCTGCTAAGGGTGATTAAACAGTGAGGAAGTGAGGAATACTGGAATCATCTAACTAGAAATAGCCGAAGATAAAGAACTAAAAAATACCACAAGCACAGCAATACTGTCGAGCTGAACGATCTTTAAAGATCGAAAATATAACATCCCTGATTGAATATTTACGGCCTCCAATAATTATCAAGTTAGTGAAACAAATTACAAAAAATATAATCAAAATAGATTTCTTTCGGGGTATACAAATTGGTGTACATAATAATACTATTCTGGATTTTGATTTCATGAGTTTATGGACATAAGCTGACAAACAACTGCTATAGTATCACTTTTTTTAAAACCAACACAATTAACAAAGTGATTATTCTGTTATCAGCTTCAGATACTGTTAATGTTTGAAAGTGAAAAAGTTCAGGTTGATTATGTACATTATTGACTGTCCATATGCAGAAATGGTTCACACACTTTAATATTTAGAAATGTTGACAAGAATAGCGATTAGTTATATTGCCTTACATATCATTTATTCTTTTTTATTAGTCTACAATTCTTTCTACTCAAGTGGTAAACAGGTGTTTTGTGGTGCTGTATTTCTGCACTCGGAGACATCGTTTCGGTTTCCTGGTTGTGCTGTAGACGTACTTTGGGCATTAGCATGGACCTGTGCAGGCGGTTGATGTTGTTGGTATTGAACATGTTGACAGCTCGGGCCTTGTGTGTACATAACACCTCCTAAAACATTCAAACAGTAGTACTATAGTAAGGCTAAAGGTATAAATTTCTTTACAGCACAGAACAATATTAATTGGGGAGGGATGCCTATTATTGTTTTGTTGGTATTGCTGCCCACTTGAAGTCAAATGTCGAATGTTATCATCAATTTGAATAGCATGTAAGGTTTATAAAAGATACGGTGTTAGACTTTATTTAATTTTAATTACCAGAAAGTGTTAACCATAATTTCATACATATATTGAAAACAATATCTTGCTATGATATGTGATATAATATACATCTTATTATCCAAGATACTTTCTAGAAAAGATATTAAGTGAGACACTTCCATTGTACTTGCATATATTTAGATATATTTAGAACTGCAACTATTTTATAAAAATTGTTCTGTTGGCTGATCTTCATGGTGTCATCATAATACCAATTTTGTAACATTGTATCTATAACGCATCATTGTTTTTTAAATGCATTACAAATGTTGTTTGCTAAAATATCTTTCATTTAAAGGTTATTCAAATCATACATTTAAAGTTTTAACATTATTAACAGATATCATTTTAAAAGGCGGTGGGTAAAAGGTGAATACCTTACAATTTCATCGATGTTATTCTGCGACTGTACTTCAATAAATTTAATGTAAAATTGTTCTGTAGATTACGCACTATGTTGTGGTTGTATTATCGGTTGTGTCATCGGATAAATAAACATTCCATCACGACGACTGTCTTTTCGACAACAAATCCAACATATATAGATCAAAATGATCACCAGGAGAAATACAATTATCCCCCCAAGGACATTAATCGCTAATTCGGCTGCCCAACATTGGATGCCATAGCTATCTGCTCTACCGTAGCTACCTAAATTTGGTAAATTGGACATTTTTGTTCTGAAACAATAAAACAAAAAAGGCAGAAAATACGTTATCTGAAATAATAAATAAATAAAATCGGTGGTATTGTGTGGTATGGTATTAAGGTTAATTTATTGGAGTTTAATTCTGTTATCGACTTAAAAAGGCATCCAATAAATCAAACCAAGCAAACCGTTACATGTGACTCAAATTTCCTTACTAAAACATTTATAAATCAGGATCTTATCTAAAGTGAAAAGATCAAACTTGAAAATTGAATAGTTAAAGCACAATATTTAAACGGTATTGTTAATGTAGGTGAAGTATTGATTTCATGATAAAATACAAAATGTACAGGATCACGTTAGAAAATTTGATCAAAAAGTTAAAATTTTCATTTTTCATAGGACTTCAAGGCTTTTTCTTATAGTTAATATAATGTATAAATTATGCCGTTTAAATCGGGTGTGATTTTAATTCTTTTGGTGTTTGCTCATTGTGTACATGTTTTACAAAACACAATTGAAGACAATGTGGCGTTAGACCTTCTTTAAGATCAGAGTTCAATATAACGAGTGTATCTCAACGTGGACGACAAGATGAGTCTGGAAAATACCAGAAAAAAAACAGCGTATTTAATTCAATAACAATATAAGAAAATCAAAAATATCAGCGTTTGAAATTCAATAGAAATATAGAGAAAAATATCAATTATCTGAATTATTTTTTATCATTATGGACATGCAAATATATTGATTTAACATTTGGTTTTAAAATGAACATATAAATAGAGGATATTGAATGAGTGTAGTTTAATACTAAATTTATTGAACGAGTTGAATAAAATCATATTATGCGAGCCTCTGGCGAGCATAATATTGTTTTATTCAACGAGTTCAATAAATTGACATTGAATCTACACAAATATTCTATTGATCACATATATAAAATAAGAACAGTAAACTGTTAAAATGAGTAATTTTCAATGACGTGCCTATAGAGTTACGCCAACATTAGCGCGCTTTTAACGCTATGTTTATATTTAGCGAAAATGATGTCATGTCAAAGTGTTATACACTAGTGTAATATCGTTTTAATTAAATGGCTTTATTACACTCCTGTGCCGCGGTTTATGTGAAAAAAGAATGTTTTTTTGTTCGTTTTTAAAGCAATTATCCACTAAATAATACAAATGAATATGTGTAACAGTGATTCCGCTCTTAAGATAACATGAAAACTGCACATAAAACAAAAGTACCTATCAAAATGTAGGGTTACGGTATAAAGAAATTAATACTGGCATTTGTTTTTTTCTTGCGACAATCTATCAAACCATTGCTTGAATAAGATAAATCTGTCGATTCAAACGTGATTATTTGCAGGCAA
This sequence comes from Ruditapes philippinarum, assembly GCF_026571515.1. Taxonomy (NCBI): domain Eukaryota; kingdom Metazoa; phylum Mollusca; class Bivalvia; order Venerida; family Veneridae; genus Ruditapes; species Ruditapes philippinarum. Next base: position 30,886 of record NW_026852083.1, read on the forward strand.
ACAATAACCTTATCGCTATACAAATATAATTTTTTGTTAGCTCTGAAACAGGAGATTAATCAATTACGCTGACGTTTTTATAATAAAATCAAGCAATCCGTATCAACAACCCAGCTCTTTAACTTTCAGCAAGCTTGTCTGATGTCGTCAAATTTGACGTAATATTATATATACTTATGTTCAGCGGGCCCGATTTTGATCGGTCAAATGACACTCATAATCAGTTTAGATCATGGTTGAATTGATTGATGTTTATACTAAGCGTATGCCGTTTAAAAGGTGTAACTGTAATAGTTACTACTACTTAGCACTACCTTTGTAGAAACCATAACTATCTTGTTATGAAATCCGATATGTTCTGATTAAAAATGACATTCTAATGCAACCTTTATCATATATATGTTTGATTAAGAGTGTACTGCTATGTTTTATTTAGGTATACAATGTTTTGTCAATATCAAAACTTTAAACATTTCTGAAAGGGAAGATTATTATTGGTTGATACATAAACATTTATTTGAAAATTTCTTAAATAATAAAATAAAAAATGAATTTGTAAAAAGAAACAAAAAATAGCTTCTCGTATGTACACAATTTACTGTCTATATGATCAAAATATTCATACTTTTGAATGTTTCGAAATGTTTAATGTTTTGTTTTAATGTCCTTCAAAGAATTTATGCTTTCTGTTTCGTCTATAATACCTTTTACTCGAGTAGCGCACAAGTATTCTGTGATGCTTATTTTAAATGTGCTGAGTCTCGGCAACTCGGTCTTGATTTGATGGTTGCGTGGTTATCATACGGTGATCATTGGCATAAACAGGGGCAGGCGGATGTTGTTGTTGGCACTGAACATGTTGGCAGTTCGGGCCTGGTGCGTACATGACACTTCCTGAAATATTCAAGCAGTTCCACAATTAGACTACTGTTTGCATTGAAGATCACACATATTTAATTTTTGGGGCAAAATTTCGTATTAACACACTGAAATAATTTAAAACAAAAATAGCTATTGATTTACATATGTAGTTGATTATAACAGTTTAAAAAAACCTTTGACGCATGTTCGCAAACAGAACGTTCTTGAAATGATGGTGAAGTATTGATTACGTAGATTAAAAGTGATATTACTTCGGTTATAACAGCAAAGGGGGAATAGACATTAATATGCACCTACAAATGCCGTCCATCAACATGCGCAATTAAACCATACTGTAAGTAATGGTAAGAGCACCGAAACACGAAGCTTTCTGATTTGTTTGAGGGGGCGTAAGATTGACGAGTATTCTATGTTCTTACTCTTTTGTATCATAGGAAAAAATACAAAAATAGGAAAAACACTTTTCATGCCGTCATAATATTAAACCCTAGAAAAAAATATCCAATGTAAGAGCATCGGTATATGACCTTTCTACCGTTATCTCGTTCCTTGTCGTCGCAATTAGTAAACACCAATCAACGATCATACTCTAGACAGACAGTGAGTGAGGCCAGAGGGTAACGAATATCTGCGATTTAACTCTAACACGTTTTCAAAAATAAAGTCTCTAAACTATGATAAAACTTATATAAAAGTCAGTTTGTGCTGTTGGACGGTCTTCACTGTTTCCTCATAAACTTTTACCATTTAAATGACATTGAATGTCTTCATTATTTAATAAATGTAGTCAAATGCTGTTTCCAACATATCCTTAATTTAGAGGTTATTCAAATTATTTAAAGTTTTACAATTATTCACATAAAGTGAATGGCAAACAATTCCCCGAAATTATTCTGTGATCGAACTTAAACAACGTAAAATTGTTCCGTAGATTACTCACCATGTTGTGGTTGTAGCATCGGTTGTGCCATCGGATAAATAGCCATTCCATCACGGCGACTGTCTTTGCGACAACAAATATAACATATACAGATCAATACTACCACGAGAAGAAATACTATTATACTTCCGAAGACATAAATTGCGAATTCGGCTGCCCAACATCGGTTGCCATAGTCATCTGTAAAACTGTCTAAGTTTTCTAGATTTCGGTGATTGAACATTTTTATACTGCAAAAAATAAAACAAAAACGACAGAAATTCATTATAATATAATGACTGTATCTGCACTAATTGCGAAGAAGCAACAAAGCAAAAGATTGTTCAGGCATTTGGCCAATAAGTAGTAGTCAGTTAATAATTTTGAAAATATAACATTACACCTAAATTAAAAAAGATTTAGGGAAATAAATACAAACATTTCTGAGGTATATTTTGCCTTTTATCATTTTATCTGTGGAAATAAAAACAAATATTAAAAATATGAAAGTAGGCCAAAAACTCATATTTATTCTTTGGACTAATTTCTCAGGTGTTTCTCTGTTGCAGTCAGTAGCATCAGCTATAAATTTTATCATCGGAAATTATCTGGTTATATTTTTACAAGACAGTGACTAATTGGTACTGAATTCAAACCGTGTCACGTACTTATACATGTTATATAATCAATGTATTACTGCGCGCTGTATAATTGCAACTGCTTAGCAAATTGGTGTATTCATAACCAACCTTTTTTTCTTGAAGGTATAATTAAATAAAAAGGTTATTTTTAGTTTTTCGTGAAATGTGGAATATATCCTAACTTAACATGATAAAATTCGGCACATTAATATTCCTGTAAATATATGAAATTGAATAATGTTTCGTGAAAATGTATTCTATTCATCTCTCAAACGAAAAAAATATCATCTTATTTGTTTTGGACATACGCAAACTATTAATATCACCTTTGAGTTAAAAATGGAAATAGAAAATTTGGTATTAAATTTTAATACCTTTGTTTTTTTCCTGTAATATATAGAAAGTCAACATCCACCAAATTATAGAAAATATTAATAAAAAGTGTTTAGATAATTCCACACTGACACTAACATGAAGACTGCTAGATAACCAAACGATTATAAAATTTGTTTGAACACGAACATATCAGAAGATAAGGTTGCGGTAATCAAAAGCAAATACTTGATTTTTTTTCCGCTTGCGACAATCTATCAAAGCATTTTTTTTAAACAAAATGCAGGAATAAGATAATGCTGTCCCATAAAACTTGTTAACATCTAGGTAGACAAAAACTAACATAGCGGCTTTATTCATGACATCTTATCATTATCTCAGATATTTAGTATTACAATAACCATGTTTAAATGTTTAATTATGTTTAAGCCGGTGCTAGATACGTGGATGGCAAATACCGTCTAGGATTAGGCTCAATCAAACCGAACGTGCAACATGTTCACTTTTGTTGTTTTGAGCGTTCATTAGGAATTCCGTTCTTCCCTATTTTTCTTACAATAACAAAAAGGAAATCGAACTGAATGGAATAGTTTATCTAAACGCTGAAATGGAAGTCCGGGTAACTCCAAATGCTCATTTGATACAATTATGTAGTAGTAAAAAGCGAAATGATGAATTTGCACATCTGCAGATACAAAACGACAACACCTTTTATGTATCAAAGAGGTAAAATAATGTTAAAAGAAGATTTTGGCAATAAATTACACAACGTTTGTTCTATACATATATATTAGGGATGGCAACGAGTAACCGGTTAACCGAGTACTCGATCGAACGTCCGAATATCGGTAAACAAAATTGATATCGATGACTCGGAAAAAATATTTAATATCAACTTTTTTTGAGATTTAGAAAAATTGGTGCATCCAATTAGTTCAGAAATTCGGAGATGTACACGCATCGGTATAAATACTTGTTAAGTGAATCCAAAATATCCTTGCAGAGGTGTGAAAATGATATTGTAAATTTAACGAGGCCATCAGTAGTTTGACACGCGTATGGGATTGAATACAGTCCTGTGCCGTTCACGTCATTCGGCCTCTTATGATATTTAATTACCTTTAAATATATGACAGTTTGTAGCCGAATCTTGTTAATTATAAAAACAAAACATAAATATGTACGGAATATTATGTTGTAGTAGCTTTCTGAGGCTTTGTATTTTCAATTTTCAAACATTGCGAGTAGTCAAAAATAATAATTCATTATATATATTTGCGCATTTGGTTTAATCAGGGTTTTGATCTTAATTAAAAATGAACGTGTTAATTCTACGGAGGTTGCCTAACAAAACATTACACATATTTTTTTCTGGTATGTTACAAATACTGCAAGATTGTGTTCATTAAAATTGTTTACATGCAGTTATACTTGTCGATACTTTTACATGTTCAGCTGATAATGTCGTGTAAATCTTTTCTATGGTGTTCAACACGTGTCTTGTGGTGCCGTGTTTCTGTATTCGGGAACAGAGCCCTGATTTGCTGATGTTTCTGTTCTTGTGCATTGACCATTACCACATAGTTGTGTAGATGGCAGATTATTTTGGCTTTGGATATGTTGACAACTTGGACAGTTCATAGCCGGTCCTGAAATGTTTAAACTTTATAATGATATCATAGGGCATTCATTCTTGCTGATCAATCCGTTGCAAGACATAAATGTCTTAAACAGCCCCAACCACCATCAACCCAACCAACACCACCAACCCCCAAGGAGTCAGACAAGTCGCACGCTGAAGATTACATAGTTTCCGTTATCCTTTCATATCTATAAGAAGACACCGATAAATGAAGAATTAATATGATGTCTCATTAAGCGCCTTACACAGTTGTCTAAGAGTCTGTATTAGCAGCTGATGTGAGATTCGGATAATTGCCATACCATGTGTAACGAACATGGACCTTTGTATAGTCTTGATAATGATATCTTTATATTATAATTGCAAGTTATTATATTTACCAATATCACAATATATTATCAACTTTTATGTGCCTAAAGATAAAAAAATAAACTTCTTAACAACATTAAACTAATATCAAATAACTCACCATATTACGGTTGAGTTATTGGGGCGTATAATTATTCTATCTCGGCGGTTGTCCTTCCTACAACAAATCCAACATATGAAGGTCAATGTAAATACTTGAAAAATTAAATTTTCCCTCCGAAGATATAGATCGCGAATTCGGCTGCTCCGCATGCGTGGATATAATTGTTTGAATGGCTGTATCCATTTTTGTTGTAGGACATTTTTATTCTGAAAAAGAAATAACAAGAACACAGACTATTTATTTGTAAAATAAAACTATTTTAAGATATTTGAAGATAATTTGTGTTTGTTTGTTTATTTCTTAAGTTGTTCTCTTTAATTAATGAATAACTTATATTTAATTATATACATGTATTTATAAATAAGGTAATCATATGCGTACGTAAATGATCAAACTAAAACAAAGAGATTCAAAGGACATCAACTGAGTTACTGCAAAGTAAAATAATTTCAAAAAAGAAAACCAATTTACATACTTTACTCAATATGAGAATTAACCAAAAAATCTTATTTGCAATAAAACTATACTAATTATTCAAATATGTGTTGCTGTTGTTGTTTTTTTATTTAATTAAAGATAAGAATGTATTATGAATTTATATGTGTAAATAATACATGCCTATACTATCCAACTCGACTCTCTATCTTCGGATTTAGATGTGCAATGCTAAAGATTATACATTTTAGTTAAATGCTCTTTTATTTCTAATTACCTTATAGATCCAACATAAAAAACGGCTTTTTCATCCCTTTTTGGTGAGAATCACGTGAGTGCGTTTACAATACGCTTATAAGCATTCATTATTCATGCATTTACATTTTCGCTGGACAATCTATTACGGATATATTGTATAGGCATTTCAAAGATACTTAACGATAGGGTGCATAACTGATTTGTTTGCAGATATTGTAATTTATCATAATGTTGCTAACACATTTAATTTAAAATATTGATCATTGAATATAAGTTTATTATCATTTAACACTTTCCTTAAATGTAACGAGTAAGTTATGTTTTGATAGTAATATGAATTATAACCCAAAAAAAAGATGTAAACCTGTACAGAGGCAAGGCACTTCAGTTTTAAAATTAACCTAATATAATTGCTTCGGGATGATGATGTTGAACAAACAACCAATTCACTTTTGATTTCATACAAACAAATTTTGTGGATCCGGTTATGTCATATACTTTGACACTGCTGGAGCGCGCATGAAATGATAGATCAAAACGCCCTGCTAACTATGTATGCTTTATAAATAATAGAGAGAAATAAAAAGTCCCTGAGAAGGCACAAAACGACAAAATTGTAAATGTCGCAGGCTCGGTTTGAGTGAGCCTGTTCATGGGCGGTAATGGGAAGTGAAAGTTACTGTCCATGCCACCTAGCACCGGCTTAAGCAGAATTTAACTTTTAATCATGGTTATGGTGTGACTTTAGATGCATCCGCAGATGTGTTCATACGTCAGTTATCATGGAACCTTCAAAGTGACACTTTCGTGCCATTCCATTAAAAGCGGCGTATGGTCCCCGAGTAATCGAATGCGTGTGTCCTACCCGAGAAAACAATGGGATGGAATTATAAAAGGCGATCAAATGTAATGAAGCCTGCATATCACAGATAAGCTGACGAAAGACAAATTTGAAAACCATGCCCCATATGCTAAGATTGATTTAACAGTATTCAAGTGAGGAATACTGGAATCACCCAACTGGAAACTAGCCGAATAATAAGTTAGAACTAAAAAAATCACAAGCCCAGAAATACTGCCGTGCTGAATGATATTTAAGGATCGGAAATATAACATCCCTGATTGAATGTATGGGAAAACTATTTACGACCTCCAATAATTATCATGTGAGTGAAAAAAAAATAATAAAGAAAGAAATAAAAAGAAATTTTTTTCGGGGTATATAATCGTACATAATAATTCTAATCTGGATTTTGACTTCATGAGTTTACGGACATGAGCGGACAAACAATTGATATAGTATCACATTTTTTTTAAACCAACACAATTAACAAAGTAATTATGTTGTTATCAGCAGCTTTAGATACTGTTAATGTTTGTTAGTGAAAATGTTTATAAGTTCAGGCTTAT
>NW_026852084.1:0-59834 GCF_026571515.1 Ruditapes philippinarum
TGCCTTGTTTTCATTTAAATTAAATGTATATCCAAGTACACATAAAACGATACAATTTCAACAATCTCAACCAAAATAATGCCAACCATGAGTTAACCAATTGCATGGCTCAAATATTAGTTAGTTGAATTTAATGCCCGTTATATATGTGTTGGAGCTTTAGTTGTTTAATGGGTCAAAGACCTTTCTAAAAGTACAGAATAAATAAGGCAAATGAGGATACAGATTCAACAGCCATCACATGAAATTAGGTCAATTGCTTTGTAGTTTTTACACATCAAAGCAGTACAAATAGCTCCCTTATGTACTATATTCTAGTATATTTTGATCCAACGTTATTTTTAAAATATTGGTATATAATTTGTAAGCGATATCAATCATTTGTAAAACACCAAATATATCAATTAATGTACATACCTTTATCAGTTTAATATTTGGTTACAATAATTTTCTTGTATAGTAAAGGAAATTTTTGCCGAAATATGATATTTATAAAATGAAATTGTATTTGATACAAATATATATTTTCTGAAAAGAGAGGGCAATAAAAGAGTAATGTTCATATCTACTATAGATACCAATATACTAGGTACCAAGTTATTTTCAAAATCCCTTTATGGATGAAAAGTTATAACCGTGTATTAAAAAACAGCCCTTCAAACTGACAATTTTTAATTTTTGATATCCAAGTGTGAAAGTTGGTAGGGGTCTGGCAATGCGACGTCATTTTATTATGGTTAACATTTTGCAAGTTAATTTGAAATTCTTTTTTTAAATGAATAAGTAATGGAACAGACACTTTATTCACCTTTTTTCTTCCAAAGGGAGGGGACAATTTCATTGTCACTTATTAACACCATTGAACTTGAAATCTCACATGTGGAAACAGTTATAGTACATGCAATGTTTATCATTCTGGCATAAGTGCAACATGTTTGTACTAAAAGATGTTGTCTCAAGAAAGTTTAATCATTTGAATATAAAACTTCACATAGGAGAAACAATTTTTTTCAGTGCTAAATTTTTACAGCACTTGGATAACGTATAGGACAGTATTATAAACAGAAAAAAAATGCCACAAGAAAGTTTAAACTAGATAATAAAACTATGGTTCATGAAATGCGATATCACAAACAGGTAAAACATAATTGCAAGAGACTACCTGAATTTATCGAAAAAACAATAAATCAAACAAAAACATGTTGTTTTCTTTTACAGTTGTTGCGCAATAAAATAAAAAATACTAGAGGCCAGAAGTTGTAGATGTAGTACAAAGATAACCTAAAATGATTAATGTTATGAGGCAATGATGCAGGAACAAGGAGATAAAGTTTCCACATTGTTATTTCTTTATCATAATTGTGCCCTCGTTGGTGGCAAAACTTAATAGATTAATAATTTGAAATAAAACACAAGTAGTGACATTCTTATTTGATAAACAGTATCAGAAGACAATCAAGTAATCTGGCATAGAGTTATTTGGAAATTGAGTGACAAACAAAGCCTACTTATCTTCAACTCCACAATTCTTTAACGTAGACATGACCGACATGTTTCACAATTATTAGCAAACAGGCATAGATTTGAATTTGTCACACTTATGAAATATTGTCCTATCTAAATTCATTAAATCTTCTTCATTCAAAAATTAGATAAATGTGAATTCAAGTTTAATTGCTAACATAATGTCATTTATTTCTTCAATATATCAACATCATGTTGGACTTTGCTTTAACAGTTACCCAACATAATTATCGGCTTACATCAGGTGTCTGTATCAAAAAGCAATTGGATTCAGTCTTGGAATCACACAGATATTAAAGATAATTCTTTAAACGTTTTATAAGAACATTTGCTGTTTTTGGGCCCCCACTTTAGGGGGGAGGGGGGTATTTAGATTAAACACTTGTTCGTCCGTCCTTCCGTTTACATCCTGTGTTGCACGTGGCTCAAATAGAATCTGACCTTCAGTTGTAAACTAACTTCACAGGAATGTTGCTCAGCATGTTAAGATGTGCACCCGAGCTTTTCATATGGATTTATTCAGTATTTTGTCTGAGTTATTGCCCTTAACTTAAAAAAAATAAGAATTTTCAACTTGTGTCGCACGTAGCTCAAAAAGGATTTGATCTAAGGCCATGAAACTTAACAGGAATGTGGATCGGGATGTATTGATGTGCACCTGGGTATTTTTGTGAAGAGTTATATCCTTTGACTTATTAAAAATTTGCAATTTCCAACTAGTTCACGCATAGCTTAAAAATATTAAACCTGGATGCCTGAAATTGTACAAAAATGTTGGTCAGCAGATGTACTTATGCATCTTGGGGTTTGCTTATGTGTTTATTCAGTATTTGTTAAGTTATTGCCCTTTACTTAGTAAACTTAGTTTTAGTTTTCAACTTGTGGCACATAAAAAATAGTTGACCTAGAGTCATACGAGTGATAAACAGTGGAGTGTGAGGACACCTGTGTCCCATGGATACATTTCTGGTTTAGTTCAATGATTTTACGAATGTATAAAACTGTCAAACTGTAAAAATGAACGGATTGTTTTTTGTTGTTGTTTTTTTTGTTTCGTTTTTTGTTGGTTTGTTTGTTTGTTGTTTTTGTTGTTGTTTTTTTTTTTTTTTTTTTTTTTTTTTTTTTTGCAAAGAGGACAACATTACACTTTTACATTACTTTTTTTATACAACAATAATAATATAAATGTTGAATAAAATAGCATTTATAGAAAATGTCGAAAGCTTTCTATTTCTAAATTAATATAAATTATTACAATGTGTCCAAACTCAAAAGATCAAATACAGTTTTACCTTTCAACGTCTACAATTTACTAGCATACCTTTTCCTTACACCAATCATCAATTCAAACTTGGTGTATTTGAAAAACTCAAAAGATCAAATACAGTTTTACCATGTCGACGTCTACAATTTACTAGCATACCTTTTTCCTTACAACCAATTATCAATTCAAAACTTGGTGTATTTGAAAAAACTCAAAAGATCAAATACAGTTTTACCATGTCGACGTCTACAATTTACTAGCATACCTTTTCCTTACACCAATTATCAATTCAAACTTGGTGTATTTGAAAAACTCAAAAGATCAAATGCAGTTTTACCATGTCGACGTCTACAATTTACTAGCATGCCTTTTCCTTACACCAATTATCAATTCAAACTTGGTGTATTTGAAAAACTTCAAAAGATCAAATACAGTTTTACCATGTCGACGTCTACAATTTACTAACATACCTTTTCCTTACACCAATTATCAATTCAAACTTGGTGTATTTGAAAAACTCAAAAGATCAAATACAGTTTTACCATGTCGACGTCTACAATTTACTAGCATACCTTTTCCTTACATCAATTATCAATTCAAACTTGGTGTATATGAAATACTCAAAAAGTCAAATACAGTTTTACCAATGTCGACGTCTTACAATTTTACTAACATACCTTTTCCTTACACCAATCATCAATTCAAACTTGGTGTATTTGAAAAACTCAAAAGATCAAATACAGTTTTACCATGTCGACGTCTACAATTTACTAGCATACCTTTTTCTTACACCAATTATCAATTCAAACTTGGTGTATTTGAAAAAACTCGTTTTGACTTCTGAGTTCAACCAAAGAAATATTTAACAAAATACTCCAATAAATCACTGAGAAAAAAGCTATGCTTATTCACTGATTGGCAGGATTGTTTTTCAAGTTTTCACCTTAAGTAATTTTGCTACTATCGTAAATCAAATTGAAAAAGGATTTCATAATAAATTTAACGCAAATAAAAGAACCTACTGTCTGAATAAGAAAAAAACAATGGCACTATAGTAAAGATTTGTTTAGTCTTTTCACCTTTTCCGGATGTAAAGATTTTATTTTGATATCTTCATTAAAACTCTGGACATGTTTATTTCCCGGATGTTTATATTGAATGTTATCGCACGTGATGTATTGGTTTAATTGCTGGTATCTTGTTTGTTGTGGTTTTTTTGTTGCTGATTTTTGTTGTAGTTGTTTTTGTTTGTCTTTCTTTTTGTTTTTTTATATATATTTTTATTTGTTTTTCTTTCGAGGTGGTTGCCGTTTAGAAACACAAGAACGATAACAAGATGAAATCAAAAGATGTAACACGTCTTGATATACATATATATTGTTCAGTGGTCAACTTACAATAGGCGTATACAATTTTCTGTTTTTATTTTGAGCTGTGTGGAACGACGTCAGTTTAGTACCTAGACTGCTTGAAAGACTAATTTCGACTTTAAGTTTCAACCAATGAAGTATTAGAAATACTCTTAGAAGTCACCGATTATAAATAAATATATCAAATAAAAATTATCGCTAATAAAATTGAAGGAAATCACCTATTGTCTGAATAAGAACAGAACCAAACACTTGCAACAATGTCAAAATAGAGTTTTGGTTTTTATTTTCCTGATGTTTAAAGTTTTGTAAGTTTTATATTTTTTCAGTAACCTTTGGATGATGAACATTCTCTAGTAATGAATTCTTTTGCCAATGATGCTTGGCCACCAGATATCGTATAAATACGATAGTTTTAATAGTTTCTTTTAAATTTCCCGGATGTTTATAGTTGTAATATTATATGATTGCTTGAGTTAATTACTAGTAACTTGTTTGTTTCGCCGCTTATCTACTTTGGAAACATGGAAATAATAGCTAGATGGAATTAAGTGATATAACATGTCTTAAAATGTATATATTCTCAATTCTCTTATTCTCTTATACGTGGTAAGGGTTCGTTTTCTGATAAATATTCTCATTGTCTTGTTCTGCTCTCATTTATAGAATATCAGACAATAGGTTAACATTTATTTTATCTTTCACTTATAACATGTGGTTATAAAAGTTGAAATCAGAATAAAACATCTTTAATGATCATGCACAACCAATCGTGATTTATCTTTATTTTTTGACAAACTTTCAAATTGGTGTTACAGAAAAGTTATTCAAGAAAAGTAATTCCAAAAGATTTGGACCCTAGGGTCATGATTTGCATGAAGTTGCTTGAAGTTTACTAGATATTGGTACACACCAAATTTCCTCTAGCATATGAGTTTGGGAGAATAAGATTTTTTATTTTTACCTATATGACTCTAGTACTCAAATCATGTTGCCAAAGGGTCGTTGCGAATTTAACCCAGGATTTGAGGTCTACAATGATTTTCTAAGCTCTAGATGGTGCAGGTATGGAGATGAATAAATAATTTAATGGTTAGCTTCAATACCTTGATCCATTTTCAAATTCTATTTTATTTTTCGCACAATGTTTTCTCGTAGGTCAAAATCATTTATTTTTACTTGGGAACTATACGTCGCTTTTCATTAAGTAGCGCTTATGTGTCACATTTAAAATTTTTATGATAATTGTCGTATTTATACATCTGCTGATGTATCAAAATTATAAACTTTATCTTTAAAATGTTAAAAGTTGAGTTCGTTTTAAGCATGTCCCAGGGATTGTGGGAAATCTGGTATACGTGTATGTTTTTACAAATTTGTTGATATCATTTATGTTAATAACCTAATGATTTCAACGACGATAAAATCAAAATTGCTTCAAACTGGAATGACGGGAACAATGGTACTGGCACTGAAACCAATAAATCATATAAGATAACAACAGTAAATATCTGGAAAATCAAATACCTATTGAAGCTATCATATTTGTGCCATTGCTGGTGGCCAAAGATCACTTGCAATTAGAACTAGGCAATTATAACTAATTAGAGCAATGTTTATCCTGTAGTGCGATATAAGGAATTGAAAGCTATCAGGAAAAAGCATCAATGCGCACTGGCGGGCACGGTGCAAATTTCTCATATATTATATAATTCGGTCATTAAGACAATTTTCTGGATATATTCTTTTCATAAAAACAGATTTATTTCATGCAGCAACTTACATAATTTTTTTATAATAGAGATTTTTTGCTTAATAAGATATTTTTTACAGATAAGTATACGGATTATTTTAAATGTCTTACTGTCATTTAGACTGCACATTAGGACACACTATGTCCCATTTGCTGAATCCTTCGAGAAGGGCAGATGACTGACCCTCCGTACAATGACACGCGCACGCTGATTGAGTCTATAGTTTCTTAGGACACCATCATATGTATTGAAGATGAAATGCATAATTTGGATTTCTGCAAAATCTGTTCTGTCCCGTGGGTTAATATGTTTGCTTTCTCATGGTACAGATATTTTTAAAAAATGCAGAATTAATGTGCTTGGACCAGATTTAATTCATGCTTCATAGGTATGTGTCTATGTAAGAGACTTGTCGTGTTAAAAATTATCCCTCGGAAACCAAAGAGGCGCGATTATGATATAAAAAAACAAATTTAAAGCTAAAGATTATCTCCTAATCCACGTCCATTGCCTTATTACGTTATTTATACAGTATCTCTCTACTATATCTACCACATATGACCTCTAGTAAGGTTTGTTTGTATAACGTAAGACTGATATGAGAAAATAAATGGAGTCTGAATTGCTCACAATTGATTTATTATTTTTCGATATCATACAGACAGTCTCTTGATAGGAAGTTTAAGCAGACTGCTACAGGAATCTGCGATATCGCATTTCCTGAACCTTAGCTGAAGCAGACAAGTTTCTTGTGGAAATGTCTTTTTGTAAAGTATTCTGTACAACTCATTGCGCAAATGTCGAAAATTCATGTTATTTATGTCATCACTTATGTTTTGAGTATTTTCTCACTTTGCAAAGTTATTGTAATACCTTTAGTTTAGTGAGTTATATCTCATATCTTTCTTAAGAGACTTAAGCTTAGTAAACAACAGGACCAGAAATTAATAAAATAGTGCGTATATCTCAAACTCTGTAAAAAGGGGCGATACTGATTCCAATTTGCAAATAGGAATTGTTGATGTAGGATGCAAAGCTTTCTATTCTTTGGACGTTTTTTTCTTCGATCTTTCGTTCGATTCGACGAAATATGGTCAAAAAACGGTTATTTGTTCTGTTTCATAATTAAAATATAATAATCATCTTACAGTATAATATTAATTCTTTAAAGAATCATAAACAAATTGCACATAATTATTTTGCCAAACATTTTTTAGTCTAAAAATGAAAAGGTTCATACACTTTATGGACAACATTAGTCAGAGAAATGTACATATTAGTTATCTTGATAGTTTTATACATTATTAAACATTTATTATTGTGACTATGCTCTCTAATCAGTTGTCCATAAGACATTATTTATTGCCATAACTTGTCTTGTAAAAGTTTGATTTATTCTATAATAAAATATTGTTGACGACTGAACATGTCTTGTTTCAGCTTGATTTATTCGAGAATATCTTGTTGTTGTCGAAAAAGACAAGATATTCGAAGAAATGATATTGTATAATCTTTCATCATCTTTGGATGGTTTTGTTTGGCGGCAAACCAACAAAATATTAAAGTTTATAATTCAAACAACGGTTGCAAATATGTTATGAAAGTTTGTCAGTTGTGATTGAAAAACCATTTGTTATTGTAAAACTACATGATGAGTAGACTTGTAAAACAAATGCTATAAGAGGTTGTCTTTAAGTATGCAAAACAAGTTCTAAGGCTGCTGTCTATAAGTGCGGCCAGTGTTGATCAAGATCAAACATAGATTATCATTTGATCATTCTGAGGTCTAAAATTTAATGTTGTTTACATTGCGATCAATTAAATGCAATTACATAAACAAAGTCGTTTTACCAATAATTTAAATATACATGACAGACAACCATATTAGTTTTCAAAATATGAGAATGACATTTGCTACCAGGCCAATTACATTCCAATCTTGCCGTATCAGATTCGATTAAGACATACTGGCATTGCGTCCGAGCAACTAATATGTATTTAATATATCAAATGTAGCGTTTTCTTAATTGTTTCGACGGAGCCATCATATCTTCATTCGTGAATAATACGTTCTATATACCCGTAACTCTGGGTGCAGTACCTATTAATCGGCATTTCCCTTTCTTTCGTTCCAAGTAGTAATAAGGACTTGTGAGGTTTCTTATTCCACAATACCTTAGTAGACAGGAGACAAACATACTGGATTTCAGTTTTAGGGTGAGAAAAAAACAATGGCAATTTACAGGACTGTTCCAAGGGGAAGAACTTATTTCGTGGTTTAGCAAAATTCTAAACACAGTTGCTTTTCTTTAAATAATTTACCGCACATTTATGCCTGAAATGACCGACAAAAAATGATATCCATAAGCAATTCGTTTCAAATACTTCTCGAATCACGTAGTTACGTTCCCTAGCATTGAATTTGGTACAAAATGGCGAAACGTTTTTATAGTACAATGAACTAGAAAAAGTTTCAATTACATATAATGTTTCCTTTGGAAAATTATAGTTCCCCAGATCTACTGCTTTTTTGTAAACTGAAGATGCAATATGACTGCAAGTAAATTCCTTCATTGAACTTTTTAATGGTTATATACTGCATACCTACATTTAAACTTATAGTTAATTATCTCATGGAAGAGAGTGCTGTTTTTCCAGTAATTTTATTAGTTTTTTCTTAGATTAAAACAAATCATCAGTGCCGTCCATTTGTATACATGTTCATGCTAAAGGTCAATTAACCTCACATTGAAAATGTAAAATGAAAAGACAGTAAAATGTAACGTGGAACTACTTATGGATGTGAGGTTCTTAATTCAATTCAGAATAAAATAGTATTTATCCAAAAGACCCACTATTTCCGTAGGGGGCCAGTTACAAACCTAATAGTTAATAAGAATGTACAAACCTGATGGATGAGCGTTGTTGATCGGTTTAGACGACAAGATCAATACATACCTATACTATTCCCCTCGGCCTAAAATGATAGAAATCTAGTATCAAATTTAAGGGAATGCAGTATTGCATAGTATTGAAATCATTATTTTAAGAAACATTGCTTCAAACGATTCAAACAAAAGCATAAAAAAGTATAAACTACACTAAAGTAAGATCTTTATTTTAAATTTATTACTATGTGCCGTGTTTATACATTTAAAATTGCATACTTATATGTAATTTATCAAACGAATCTAAAAGGTCTGTATAAAATCTTCTACTCGATAGTCTTCTTGATCAATACCAAGCTCTCTGCATACATAAAGTAACTTCTGCTTGGCCTCATCTGAAGTCGTGCCAGTTACAGCAACATTTCCGAAAGGTACCTCATAATGTGACAATGTCTCCTTAAGTTTCCGGAACTGAAGGAAGAAAACGGCGTCATTTTCTATCATTTGAAAAAGTTTCTGTTTACAGTGGTCTTCTGTCAGAAGTTTAGCATGAAGAGAAGGCATGACCATAACGCCCATAAGTATTTTGTTTGTTGTGAGTTCCGGTATTGTAGGCTTTATGCCACAGGCAACCATCATTGAATAAACCATAATATCAATTCCGTACAACTTCTGCAGCCAGTCTCGTAAAACGTATCCGCTTATTCTAGGATTTATTTCCAATAATTTCGGCCCATTTGAAGTCCATATGAATTCAACATTGAACAACCCATCCGTAAGCCCTTTAAACACAATGAACATAATTATAACATCGTTAACATATACTGTAATACTTTAAGATAATTTATATGATAAAAAAGAAATTAATCGGGTATCGTACATATTAATAAGTATAATAAAGGAATCAATAAGCGTCATCGCTTATTTAGACTATTTGTCTATCCAGCTTGCTTACGGAACATCGGTGGTTCTACTCAGGTGCCCGTTCGTGCCTGAAATAATGCACGGAAGGGCACCTGAGGTCTTCCTCCTGAGGTCTTTGTTTGCAGAAAAATAAAATTAAAGCCTTTGTTCGAATTTCTCATTTGTTTCAGTGAAACAAAAAATTAAGAAAATGACGTTCAGAGATGATGATGAAATATATGTTTTATCTGTCGGCCTGAAGAATAGAACTACATTACCTATTGCAATGCAGGATCTAAAAGCGGTGTCTGTAATCCGATTCTTTTGGTCATATGGAAGATATGATGGCATCCGCTTAGCTGTGGCTGGAGTTAAAAATAAGAAGCGATATAAAGTTTTATTTGGATGCCAAGCAGCCAAATCTTATATGACTATGATGAATAAGACGCATTCTGTACTGCGGAATTACACTTTTTATTTTATAAGACCTCAATAAAAATACAAGTCTATAAAAAACATTCACAGACAATTTCGACCTATTTTATGTACTTTTTCTTCTGTTTGTTTGTTTGTTTGTTTGTTATGTTGCAAACTGTTTTAATTTGCATTTACTTCAAATAGAAAGATAATTTTTCTTAATGTCTATATACAACTCATGGGGTGTACCACTGTCTTATTTCATGTAATGAAGGTTATTTAACCGATACTTAATATCTTGGAACAAGGCTCAAAATTATATCTTGCGTAAAACACCTTCACCGTATACGCCCATTTACCACTAGATGAAGGCTAGTCTCGTGACGACGTTGTCAATGAAAGAGTGCTAAATTTTCAGAAATATCTGGCACTTTATGTTTTATGATAATGTTTATGCTTTAGGGTTTCTGTTATTGATAAATGTTTATATAACGTTTATTTAGGGTAACACTAATACATATATTTGCAAACAAAGCAAGCAATAAATGATAGGGCTTTGAAAATATTCGGGGATATTTTATTGTCTCTCAAAAAGGAAAGTCAGATTGCGTAATTACATTTTTGCTTTTGGTTAAGTCGCTTTTGAGTAATTTTTTTTCAGATATCTATTATCTCAGTTGGTGCTAGATGAACATGTATAAAAATGAAAACTGCTTATTGTTAGATCGGGAGATGAATCGCCTTTTTCATTGTTCCTCCTTGAAAGACTTAATGCAATCGAGCCTGCTTTAACATCATTAGTATTAATGTCTGTGTTTTTTTCTATTTGCAGATTAAATAAAAACAATCCAAGAAGGCTTTTGTAGATAAATATGGATTAGTTAACTATCATAAAGTTTTATTACCTACAAAGCAGTGTTGTCGCACTGTTCCACTGTCAGTAACAAATGCCCACACAAGCTTTCTATCATATAAAATGATATCAATATTATGTTCTGTCCCTTTGTAAAACTCCATCACTGTCATTGAATTGCCATGACTCAATCCAAGCCCCGGATAGTTGGAGTCGGAACGCAGACAACTAGTTATTCGTTGAAAATGTCTCTTCATATCTTCTTGACATTTGACCATGCATGCACCGATACCACATGCACCATTATCTAATTTCAAAATTGCAGGAAATCTAAACCTTAAATTAACAACGCACTCTTTATATATGGCATCAACATGTATGTTTTAAAATTTTGCAGTATACCTATGAACAATATCGTTCAAATACTTGTAAAATGTTTTTATTATAAGATATTCTAAATTTGAAGATGACAGTCATTAATGGTTGAATTTTTTTTAAAGTGTGAACGTTACTTACCTATTATTTTACATTGCTAGAGTGTATTTATTTTATTTAAATCAAAATCAAGTCAAGATATAAAAAAAATGGTTTACCTTCCTGGTAACATATCACAGTCCGATACGTTTTTAAGATGTAATGAGTCATGGAGTCCTAAAGCATTTTGCGTTTGCGATTTGGAATTCGCTATCACGGCCGATTTGTAAGTCAATCCTAAAAACGTAAACAGAAACTTTTGATTAAACACATTTTTAATTTTGATGAGTATTTACACGGAATAGCATTTAATTAATGTAGGCGTTTTGCATTCTTTATTATGATGCAATTACGGCTTAGAATTTTATTTTGATATGTTGCTTGTTTGTTTGTTTTATTTTTATGGTTTTTAGGGGGGTTCTTTTGTCGCATCAACACTGTAAATGTCAATTTGGGGCTCAAGCTGTACTTCAGTTGCTCCTCCGTGCATTATTTTAGGCACAAACTGGCATCTGAGTCGAATCACAGACGTATCATAGGCAAGCTTGATAGCTTCCATGCTAAGCGGGATTCTAAACCACAGAGGTGATGGGTTATTGGTTTGAAGTCAACAATATTACCTACTCAGCCACGTACAAGAAATATCTTTAAATAAAAACTTGCTATTGTTAAGAATCATACGGTTTTAAATGCATCCTTATAGATTTTTTTATAAATCAAACATATATATATATACATGTACTATAATTAAAATCAAATGCAAAAAAATGGATTGAGTAGACAGCTAGATGCTTTTGTAAAAACTCTCTCCTTGAAATGAAACAATAGCCATTAATGATAACATTCGTTTAAAAACAAATTTTTGTTTGATGTTATTCTAAACACTCAATATTTATCAAAGAACAATCACTTTGTTACATTGTACTATCGCCATATAAAACAAGAGAAAGTGTTAGGTTTGCAATTGCAAGTAAATTGATATTGGCAATTAGCTATATTCTTTGCCTTTCAAATTGTAAACATCTGAAAACGAAGTGATGTGTTGTTTCGATTTCACCACAAGTGCAAAGGGGACTATTTATGATATTTTTTAGAATAAGTGTTCGTTAAATGAACAGCAATGATTTCTAAGGCGCGTATGGTGGATTTAAAATTTTCACAATAGTAAAAATGAACTGGAACCTTCCTTATATCCTTGTTGAGTTTGGATTTAAAATTGTTAAGAGTTGATACATTTCACTTTTTAAGAGATAAAAGGTTCCAGTTAGTAAAATTTTGAGAAACAAATGTCTGTTAGGTTGTTTGCATTTTTAAAGTTATAAGTTGTTGTACTTCCGACATATTTGGTACTAATGTTGTAAGAAAAGAGGGCAATAGGATATTGGAAATTTCATAGAAAAGCTTCGATCTCTGTTTCTTTCGTCGTTTTTAAGATGGTTGGAAGCAGGTTTCTTCGTACATATTTTGGAAAGCCACAGGTTTAGTACAACCACAGATAATACGAAGAGCTTTGAGTTGGACTTTTTCGAGTTCTTGTTCGTCGTAGTAAGACAAATCTTCCCAGGCACCAACCGAATTTTCAAGCAAGGGTTTGGTGACGGCAGTGTATATGATCTCCAAAGATTTTCGAACAAGGACAAATTTGAGACCTCTCATGATACTTATTCTCTGCAAAGATTTTATCTTTATGTTTTTCATGTCCTTGTGCCAATTTCCGTCACTTGAAAAGGTCACATCCAAATGCTTATGACATTTTACTTCTCGGATTGGACATTGTTCATATGTAGTGGGTGGATGAAACGGTTTGTTTACATTACGATAAATAAGAAGAGACTCAGTTTTTGCTGGGTTGAAATCGACAAGCCAATCATTAACCCATTTCGAAACTTTACAAAGGTCAGAATTTAAGATATTAACAGATACGTGTGGCTCTTCGACAATAATGTAGAGGCTAGCATCATCAGCAAAAAGTCGAATGATGAATTTATATCCTCAACAATGTCATTGATATAAATACAAGAAAGAGTAAAGGGCCAAAAATAGAACACTGTGGAACACCAGAACATATTGGTAAGACTTCGGAATACGTACCAGAAAGTATAACACGCTGAGAGCGTCCAGAAAGATAATCCTGAAACCAGCTAAGAAGAACACCCGATAAGCAATTTATTTTAAGTTAATGAATGAGGCAACGGTGTTAGACTCAATTGCCTCTGAAAGATCGCAAAGAATAGCACAGACTTGTTTCCTTCGTCTAGAGCTTGACAAAATGTGTGATAAATAGAAAAAACCAATTGATTGGTCGTTGAATCATTCTTTATAAATCCAGATTGCAAAGGTGTTATGCTATCATAATAAATGAAGAAATAATTTATAGATTGGTTATAATTAAAAATGTACCTCTTAACTCCAAAGATTCAGTAACTAATGCAGCTAAAATACTGCACTCATCATTCAGGGGGAGACAACCGTCTGGTTTTATTCCTAAACTATGTATTAATTTTTCAATTTGGCAAGCATGCGCATGGTCCAGTTTATGGTCGGAGAAATCATAATGAATAAAGGAATGAACGCTATCCCTTGCAATATGATCCGGATCTTGCTCCACAAGAATAATCTAAGTAAAATAACATAAGAGTATATAATTGATTGTAAACATAAATAAAACAGGAATGTGATATCAAAGTAGTACATATTCGATGTAATAATAAATCTTGAATGTAACATTTAACAAGTACAAATTATTCGAGGGCCGTTCAAAGAGTAATAGGATGAAACTCTATTGTTCAAATTTCTTAAATAATTAGCGTTTGGTAGAATAATTTTTAAACGTCGTTTACGATACTTAATTTATATGATTATGTGTATTTAGTGTGTTAACGACGTCAAATTTATATATAATTTTCCTTAAATAAAATAAAGTTATGTGTGGGATACATGTATAATTTATAAAACTATGGTGGCCGATTTACGCCATGTCGTATTTTCCCTTTTTCGCCTCAAAATAAGAAAAAGCGAAAACACGAAGGGACGACAACAAAGTTGGACTTTGTCGTTCGTCTCTTCGTGTTTTCAGTTTTTCGCATTATCAAGACAACAAATCGAAAATACGACAGAAGGAGGGCGAAAATACGACACATAAAATCTATCGTATATTCGTATTTCATCTGTCGTATTCTCACTTTCTCGCGTTCAAAATACAAAAATGCGAAAACACAAAGAGACGACAAAGTATTATTTTGTCGTCTCTTCGCATTTTCGCCTTTTCGGATAGTTACATATTTGCATTGTTACATTTTGGCATTGTTGCATTTTCACTTTTTCGCATTGTTACATTTTCACATTGTTATATTTTTGCATTTTCGCGTTCCGGTGGTACATGCGCATGGAGACATCGATTCATTATTTAATAGTCCTATATAAGATATGTTGTATTCACTTAGATGTATAATTTAAAAGTATCACCCCTCTCCTTACACATGTAAAATAATTAAATAATATAACTGTAATGCTTTCAGATTGTTTTGAATCAATTAATGCAACAATTATTATAATAAATACAGTATTTGTTCCAACCATCTTTAGATTATCAGTTTATTTTGCTGACGGGTTCGACATGAGATTTATGATAAAGGCACTGCCCGCACACATCTTGAAATAGATATGTCTGGGAGTGAGGTGTTTTTTCAGAGGAAAACATTTTATAATGTCTGTTATTCTAGTACTAGAGTTTTTAAGGCATACTTTACCTGATTACGTAGAGTGCATATTGGATAAAGTTCATTTAAAATTTATATAATAATATGTAAAATCATCTTTATTCATTAATACATGATACCATGTTGTCAGGCGTTCCTCGGGTCTTTAATACAAAGATCTCTTGATGGTTATTCTGTCTTCCCCATATTTCACGAATATCAATAAAAGGAGAACAATAAAAATTCATAGAAAAATTCAATAAACATATTGTATTTAGATCATATTGTATAATACTGTGCTGCTCTTAGTTCGCGGTACTTAACGCATGGAAACAATAAATAAATGGTACAAAAAAAAATATCATTAGCTGTAACGTTTAGGTATTTGTAGATTGATGTCTACATGTGCATGTGCAACCGGAACGCGAAAATGTAACAATGCGAAAATGTAAAAATGCGAAAATGTAACAGTACGAAAAAGCAAACATGTAACAATGCGAAAAAGCGAAAATACGACAGATGGAATGCGAATATACGACAGATTTTATGTGTCAAATATTTGCAATTTAATGGAATATGAAGCCTTTTAGACCCAATACTTTTAGCCCTATTACTTTTTGAGCAACCTTCGAACAGTGGCGTAAATAAGTATTTTCTAAAACGAACCGCATTTTCCCCTATCTAATATAGAAGGACCGAACGTGTGTGTTATTATGCAATAAAATCACAGTTGATATTCTATATTTAAACATGTAACGTACCCATTAGACATGTGACGTAACCATTAAAATGCGACGCGCTGAAAATAAGTACGGATACAAATCAGGCAAAATTTAGCTTGACATCAGGTATGGCAGAATTTATTTGTTGATGCCGTGTTAGAATCGAAATAATTTATCCAAATCAGTGAGTGATTTTATCATGTTTGTCGTTCGGATGCGCTTCATTGTATCACTCGGGCTACGACCTCGTGACATGATTCCTCGAATCCGAACTCCAAACAGTTACTTTATTTAGCGATAAAATCACGGTGTCGTAAAAGCGGCACGGGTATGTGATAAATATTTTTAAGCAAAAAGATCATGTGTACATTTTACAAAAAACAATGGCAAATATGTGCAAACCTCTATTCCATAATTTGCAACGTCCAACCACATATTTCTTAATGCGTACAATCCTCCACCAAATACTATTATTTTCTTTCCTTTCATCAGCTTGTGTTCAGACAAGGTGTCAGTCAGAATTCTTTCAGGTCCTTACATTCAGTTTTCAAAAATAATATTTTCTTTAGTATGAAGTAGTTCTGTTTTGAAAGCATTTGACATTCATTTCACATGTAAATCTTGTTTCCAGATTTTAAAAATTTTGCTTTTTTAAAACAACCGAATGAAATTAATTGCAAGAGAAACGATCCTAAAAGGTTTTTGGAACTGATTTCATGAATTCGTTTACCATATAGGCAACTGCCTTATTTACAAGACATAATATTTTAATTTGTCATACCATACGAATCATCATTCCTTTTCAAATTCATCTTTGAACAGTTTTAATTTACGTCGTCACGTTTCTCACTTGACTTTGGGGTCTAAGATACGAACATATAAAAATCATTTTCAACATAAGTCTGACACACCTGGGGAGTAATACTACATGTTCGAAAAATAAACATGACCAAAATCTATTTATCACAAATATATCTCTAAAAACTGATTTTACAAACATGTGAAAAACCTATGCTGCTTAAAATTAAAGAATCTGCATTATTGAAACATAATGAAAATATCCAATGTTGCGTAATGATTAATTTTTAATCGCATATAAAAAGTTTGTTTGCACAATCATTAATTTATAAAAGTGACACTATGTTATTTTTTCTCTCTCTCATGTTTTAAATCGTTAAAGTTCATAACTATGTTAATTTTTGCTCGTTGAACAATATAATATGCTTGCCAGAGATTCGCATAATTTAATGTTATTCAAAACTCACTTAATAAGTTCAATATTGAACCTACACACATTCATTTTTCTGTTTACTGAAACCGAATATGATTTTACAAACTTACTTTTCATTGCTTTTATTGTTTTTCATATTATATTTGATATGTGATACTTTTAAAAATGCTGCCAATAATTCATATGATTACAAAATTTATAAAGTTGAAAACGTAAAAACAAGCAATACGGATACCTAAATAAATACAGTAAAATAGAAGTTGTCGGCATACCACGTGCACCAATTAAGGGCAAATGACATTCATGAAAGGCGCGCGGGAATGACGTCATGTAAAGGGCGCAACTCGTTTTACACGAATAGTATAAGGGTATAAGATAGGATTTTTAACAGGGCTGGGAATCAAAACTGCGTCGTATCCTACAAAATGTAAACAAACGCCGCCATCTTGGAGCGAAAAAAGTATGTTTTTGTTTATAACTCTTTTTGTTGGAAATGACTGAAAACAAGATATATGTATTAACACGCTACACTATTTTCCGTTTCGTTCGGTATATGTTGCTTGCACAACTATTTTGTAAAACAAAAGTTATAGCGAACTTGCAACTCGAAGCGGGGCAGAATTTTTATGAAAATGTGTGGATACGACGCAGTTCATATTGCTTTATCTATCGTTTTTCCTTCAAATCAATTATATACTCGTTTTCAGAGTTCACCATAAACGTCAAAACATAATTTTGCATCATTTACTAAACTTTCATTTAAAAGAGATTTTAATTTTCCAAGAAAATAATGAATTTTACGAAATGATACGACGCAGTTGAAAATAAAATATGATACGACGCAGTTGTATTTTCATTGCAGGCTGAATATGGGTTAAACTATTTAAATTATGTGCTAGGTATGCCAATAACGTCCTACAACATTTCTTGTTTACAACTTAGGTCAATAGCAGAGGTCACTCATTGGTGTCATAAAAATGAATATGTAATACAATTCTATTAAGGCTGCATTTTCGGTCGCATTTTTAGTACTAATCATAAGCATCTACAAATTCCGAAATGCTGTATCAAATGCAATATACATTGAAACACCCATATGACAACATGTTCTTGTGTTGCCTTAGCATGCTTATAAACTTGTTCACGTGAGTTCGAAATGGGAGTGATTACTATTTTTGATACAAAATTCAATATTCCAGTGTAACCTCCAATGGACCCTGTATTAATCAGGAATGACTTTTTTTCTTAAAAAAAAGAGAGAAAAATTACAAATTTTGAAAAGGTCTCTCGCTATCGGGAATGTGCAAATTGCATGCCTGTCGTTGTTACTTGTAATTAGCAATAATTTCCGTCAATTATTCCGTTACTTTAATAATATTTTATTGCATATTTTGTACATGATTAATTTACACAACCTAACATCAATATCTTAAGCATGAATATAATGTACATACAAAAGGGTTGGACCAAAAGTTATACCAGCATTATCTAAGGTCCTCCCCTGAAGGTCTATATCTTGTTGGCTTAATGGTAACATAGTAAGTAAATGTGGTTTTAAGAAATTCTGTTATTACTTATGTCTTTTACGTGCCGATTTTATTGTATTCATTTTCTTAATAATGGACGAGGACAGATGAGCTTTATTATTTGAAACTGAACATTAAATTTTTAAAATTATATTATAAATGGTTAAGCTACAATATATTTTTGCAAGTAGGTTATGCGTTCCGTTTAGTCATTTTATGTTCAGCGCGCGGAACTTTACCCGTGCGTTTCTTTATCGCCGATGAGGAAAGGTCTAAGGAATGTATTTTCTATATTTGCACTTAAGTATAAATCTTTCTCCATCAAAAACTTTTCAAAATCGAGTTACATATGATACAACTACAAATTATTTTGTAAAAAAAGTGTCCGTTTTGCAAAGGTATTTAACGATATGCACCGATAAATTTGATACAGATATAGGCAGGCATGATCTTTCAACTGTATTGAAGAATTTTTTACAATATTGAACAGAAAATTTAGGTCAGATTATCGCACCGAATTTTCAACAGACTAGAGACATGACATCTTAACAGACCTTCATGTATACTAAAGTGGAATTTTTATTTGATAATGAATTGCCTGAAAACTTAAACAAAAGTTTTCAGAAAATGACTTCACAGAGGATTACCCCCTGTTTACATTAAAACTTTCTCTGCTAGTCATACCGAAATAAGAAATTTCAATTTTATTCTCTTTATAATCATTTTAAATATTTGTAATCTTAAAACTTCACGCCAGAAGTTAATAAAAAAGCTGCTTATTTGTACAGCTGACGTTAACAAATTTTGTTGAAAAAACAAATCAGACAGGTGTGTCCAACCGAGGCCGAGCTGTTTATGTTTACTGAATTCAAATCACTTGAACTGAACTGCTATAAATTCGAAAACCACCAGGGACTTTTTATTCTTTTGGGTGGAAAACCTATCAAGCTAGTTCCAAAATGTCGACGGTTCTCTGCAGGTACAACATTTTGCCTGAAATAATGCACAAAGGCGCACCTGAGGTCCTCGCCCCTAGTAAAGCTAATGTGTAGAGTGAAAGTTTGAAAAGAAACCTAAAAAAAAGCAGTTATTACTCAGAACACGCAGACCCACAGTTAACTTAGAGTGTAGCTAGCCAACATAAATTCAAGTTAATAGTTTTCTACATTTTTTTGCAAAAAAAAATTAGGGATAATATTGAACATACAGGAAAA
Source organism: Ruditapes philippinarum (assembly GCF_026571515.1). Lineage (NCBI taxonomy): Eukaryota > Metazoa > Mollusca > Bivalvia > Venerida > Veneridae > Ruditapes > Ruditapes philippinarum. The sequence continues at coordinate 19,839 of NW_026852084.1, forward strand.
TATAATAAATTATTTCAGATATTATGATCAATAAGGTAACATGTTCATGTTTAACTGAAAAGTAGCTTCCGCAATGTAAACTTTCAAATTAAATGTTATATTGGACATGACACATTGTATTCTAAATAATCAACAGATCATTGCTGTACACCGCAAATGATCGGGGTTTTTATGTAGCGCAAGTGATTATTCCATAAAATAGAAATATATTGCCAAAATTACCCCTGTTGAAAAGACTGCCAAAAATACAACTGCGTCGTATCATATTTTATTTTCAACTGCGTCGTATCAATTCGTAAAAATCATTATTTTCTTAGAAAATAAACATCTCTTTTTAATAAAATTTTAGTAAATGATGCAAAATTATATTTCGAAGTTTATGGTGAACTCTGAAACAAATATACAATTGATTTGAAGGAAAAAAACGATAGATAAAGCAATATGAACTGCGTCCTATCCACACATTTTCATAAAAAATCTGCCTCGCCTCGAGTTGCAAGTTCGCTATAACTTTTGTTTTACAAAATAGTTGTGCAAGCAACAAATACCGAACGAAGCGGAAAATAGTGTAGCGTGTTAATACATATATCTTGTTTTCAGTCATTTCCAACAAAAAGAGTTATAAACAAAAACATACTTTTTTCGTTCCAAGATGGCGGCGTTTGTTTACATTTTGTAGGATACGACGCAGTTTTGATTCCCAGCCCTGTTTAAGCACCTGCGTAAACAGTAGATAATCCTTTAGGTTATGCATGAAACAGTAAAAATTCACGAATACAGACTAAAAGAGTCTAATATTTCTTTGTCCCAAACATTAATTGATTGGTTTTGTTCGCTAAAATCGGAACTGCATATTTGTGCGTATGCTAGTGTTACTTAAGGTGTTCAATAATTTCACAGTAATGGTTTGGAAAGGTGTCAACAAAACAATTTTGGAAATTAAAATCTTACCTGATTCTGTTCAATAAGCGGAGAAAGCACAGTGTAAAATGCAACGGGCGATAAACCTTGTCTTAAAACATAAATTGCCTTTTGCACATATTGAAAATATTAATATACATCGTTAGCCATTTGCTAATTACATACCATACATTTGCGTGTTATAATCAAGTGAGAATTAAATGGGAAACATACCGCAGCCGGTTAGTGAGAAAATTACATAACGATATATCAATATATATAAAACAGCTGAAGAAATTGGATGCTGCAAAGGTTGATTAAGCAACATTCGAATAGTGTTTGAAGGACAAAACATTTGATTCATATGATGAGATGAACTACACGAAATAAACACGAGGAAGAGCTGAAGAAATACAAACTGTTTATTTCACATTACCATTATGTTTCCAATTATACTGAATTGCTAGTTTTTCATTTTAGTAGTACCTATAACAAAAATATTAGACTGAGGTGTTTTGTTCATTAGAGATCTTTAATGCATAAGAGATCTTTAAATGATAGTTAGTTAGATCTGTTTGTAGGATGCGTTTATATTTGTTAACAGTAATTTTGACTTAACATGACGTAGGAAAGTACAACAATATACTAAATCTTTTGAAATAACAGTTTTTGTTCACTTTTGGTTTGATGTTTGATGTTTGATGTAGAGTTTTCCTTTAGGACGTTTTGACAATGATCTAAAACGTGGTTATTTCAACCATTTTTAGAAATAGTTTTAAGTAAAGAAAGTTTATTCGGTATTCATTTTCTTTTTCTTTCCTTAGAAACAGATAATAAAGGAAACACGTGTAATTAAAATTTAATAGTAAAGCTAAACATAAAAGGTCATATTAACCCACCACTCTTTAATAATTTTATTGCTTGACTGTTATCACGCCATGCTTGTGCCTTGAAAGCAATTGCTTGCGGTATTTTGTCATTGTTCGGGCATGAAATCGATATGTTTTCCATTCGTTGACAGGTGATAGTCGTGTTAATATTGCAGAATGTTATAACATTAGTAATTAATATTTTATAATACATTGGGGTAAAGTAACTGGTGCGACTCCATTGATGTTTTTTGACAGGACGTGACTCGATATTGTTTTCGAGATTAATTTTCCATTTCATGTAAGTTAGGACAAATAGCTTTGGCAGTAAAATTTCCGATTATTCACTTACACCGTTCTTTTCCAGAAAAGTTATTGTTGTTGTGAAGCATTACACAAATTGAAAACCGTTGCAACGCTATAGATCAACTATAAAGGGTCGCTTTTAATAAAAGGGAAAAGCACGGACGAAGCGCCATTATAAACATCACAACACAGAAAATTATAGAATATGGAAACAATGGTTTACAAGAAAGGGCGACATTCATTAAACGAAACTCGCATTAAAAACCCAACAACACAGGGCCACCGACAAGGAGCCCAGCAGGACAAAAAACAAAAGCAGGACAGTACAGAGGACCAGTGGTGACTACCAATTTCAGACTTTGCATTTTAGACAATAATGTATGGTATATCAGAAATGTTAAGTGTAAAGTCTGCAATCTGAACTGTAAAGTGTTAAGTCTGAAATCTGAAGTGTGAAGTCTGAAATCTGAAGTGTGAAGTTTGAAGTGTGAAGTTTGAAATGTTATGCCTAATATCTCGAATATGACAAAAGAGAGACTGAAAAATTAAACAAGGCCAAACATAATAATGTTAAGTTATATTGGAATATGTTGAAAAAATGTGCTGGCGTAAGACAATCGAATATACCTGTTGATGTTTTTAAGAAATATTTTGAATCAGTTAATAACCCCGATGATCATTTTTTCCAACCTGATGAAGATGTACTGTTTTTATTGAAAGATATGAGCAAAATGAATTTAAGATAATGTTTCAAGAATTAAATGGCCAAATACAGGAGTGTTGTATTTTAAAAGCAATTAATCAACTTCAATCAAATAAAAGTAGTGGACCAGATAAATATATTAATGAATTCTTTATACATGGCAAACATATATTATTACCTTTCTTATTGTCGTTATTTAATAAAATATTTACTTCGGGGTATTTTCCTGAAAGTTGGTCAGAGGGATATGTTGTTCCATTACACAAAAAAGGCAATATACACGATGAAAGCAATTATAGAGGAATAACACTGTTAAGTACCCTAGGGAAATTATTTACGCGGATATTGAATAATAGGTTAACAGAATGGGCGGCAAATACAGTGTTTATGTTGAGGCGCAATCGGGGTTTAGGTCAAAAATTGGTACTTCAGATAATATTTTTGTACTTCATGGTCTTATTAGTCATATGTTAAATAACGGGAAACAACTTTTTTGTGCATTTATTGATTTTAGTAAAGCCTTTGATTATGTTGTCAGAGATAATTTATGGTTGAAAATGATTAAGTTAGGTATTCGTGGAAACATGTTAAACATCATTATATCTATGTATTCAGCTGTTAAATCTAGAGTTAAATATTATAACCAAATAAGTGAACAATTTCAATGTATGTTAGGTGTACGACAAGGCGAGTGTTTGTTTCCCTTTCTTTTCGCAATGTTTCTTAATGATTTAGAAGATATATTTATTGATAAAGGTTTTGAATGCATCGATGTTAACATGTTTAAAATGTTTTTAATCTTATATGCAGATGATATTGTTATATTTGCAAATAGTTGTATTGAATTACAAAATAGTTTAGATGCATTTACGAATATTGTTGCAAGTGGAAACTTGTTGTTAATTCAGAAAAAACTAAAGTCATGATTTTCCGCAAAGGTGGCCGTTTACAAAGTAATATTTCGTTTAGTTATAATGGTAATCCTGTTGAAATTGTTAGTAAGTTCACTTACTTGGGTATTGTTTTTACAACCGGTGGTTCTTTCTCTGAAGCTCAAAGTACACTTGCTGGAACAGGCCACAAAGGCAATATTTAGAATGAATAAGTATTTATTTAAATTTACAGATATATCTGTTAAACATAGGTTAGAACTTTTTGACAAACTTGTTTCTCCTATTCTTAATTATAGTTCCGAGGTTTGGGGTTGTATACCTGGGAAATCTATTGAAAGGTTGCACATGCAGTTCTGTAAAAATATATTAGGTGTAAAGAAAACGACTCAAAACGATTTCATTTATGGTGAACTGGGTAGGCTTTCTTTTCAAAATATAAGATATTTCAACATAATTAAATTCTGGTTAAAAATTGTGAATCTAAATGATAATAAATATGTTAGAAAAGTGTACCTTATGTTAAAAGAAGATATAGACAATAATCCTAATCACAAAAACTGGTGTTCTCTTGTAAGAAATTTACTTAGTAATCTTGGTTTTTATGATGCATGGCTTTTTCAAACTGTTGGAAACACAAATGTATTTTTGAATCTAGTGCAGCAAAGAATTAAAGATCAATTTTTACAGAATTGGGATAGCAGACTACAAATTTCTAGTAGAGCTACTTTTTTATAGGTGCATTTCAAAATTTTCAACTACAGCCATACTTAAGCTTAATTAACATTAGAAAGTATCGCAAATGTATTTCAAAATTAAGGGTATCGTCTCATAGATTGAATATAGAAATGGGAAGATGGACGAAACCTACATGCACTCCTTTGAATGAAAGAATATGTTATAATTGCAATGTCATAGAAGATGAATATCATTTTGTTTTGGAATGTGCAATGTATAATCTCATACGAAAGAAGTATATATCTTGTTATTACTGGCGACGTCCAAATATGTTAAAATTAACAGAGCTATTTAATTCTGAGAACTTGAAAATAATAAGAAATCTGAGTATTTTTGTCAATAAAGCTTTCGAAATAAGAACAAGCATACTTTTTAATATTCAGACATGAATTGTATCATGCATTTATCATTGTTATTATTTGAATCTCACATACAAAGGTTTATTAATTAACTATCAAACCGTTTTGTATTTAACGATCATCATATTTGCTATCAGAAGTCTTGTGTTTCGTTTTTGTAACAAGACTTCATTTTCCTTCACATAAATCATTTTAAATGTTTAAATGATATTGAGTATACTTTGTAATATGTTTTCTATGGATCTTTCACACTTTATCTTGATACTTTCGAACGTCAAGATAGAGGTAACTAGGATCTACGGATTGATTTTATAGAGACTCCTTAATTATTATATTTTGACAAGCTCATCTGGTAGTAGTTACCGAAATTATACTTAGATACGACGATCACACATTTTGCTACTATTCTTTTTGTGCTAGTGAATATATAAAATTATCACATGTTATTGTATTAAGAAAATTTTTTTAAATATGCATTGCTTTATATAGAAATAAAATATTTGTATGCTAACATTTACTTCGGATGAATTGTAGCAGATAATAATGTTAAATATTTATCATGTACTTAACTGCTGATTTCTTTATGCATGTATTCATTTTATGTTAATATGTTGATTACTTGTAAATATATTTTCCTCATGGGTCTATGACCTTCTGGAATTTACTTGAATAAAATCTATCTGAATTGTAAAGTTTGAAATGTGAAGTTTAAAATATGAAGTGTGAAGTTCACAAGGCTTCAGTAGTAAGTCATCTCTTTGCTTTTAGGGACAATTTAGGGTGTTCAGATTTCAAACTTCACATTTCAAACATAACATTTCAAACGCCGCGCTTCAGATTCCAACTTCACACTTCAAACTGTACACTTCGGACTTCGATCTTCACATCCAGACTTCAAACTTCAGACCAAACATTTGTGATAAATTATACATTATGTCAAAAATGTGACGTTTGAAGTGGGAAGTCACCACTGGTGTTTCGTAGGCACAAGAGCAAAGACAAAGACGCCATAAAAGAAATATATTTACGTAAAAGGCCAAGAAAAGAGTATGGATATAGGGGAAGATCCAGATGGAAGGGGAGGGTAAATGTTGAAGGAAACAATAAAAATATTTAACAACAAGTAGTAATTAAAGATATTGTCAAATGTCGAAGATGATGAAATTACAAGCTTATACTTTTGTGCAACTTCTGTATATTATATTTTTCATATATTAGAACAGGCAATTAAATCTTCCTAAACAATACTTCTATTTTAAAATTTACAGGTTTTGATTAAGTCTTTATCATTTGATTCTGTTTATTATTGCCATGTGAATTTAAAAACGTAATTCAGGTAATTTGACAAAATTTGCTTTTACTATAACTTAAAACGTGACGTTACTAGTATATTTGTTAAAGCAAACATAATGTAAGTTTAAACATAATTGCAGGGTTAAATATCAATAAACTCGTTTTTCCATAGCCTTATTTCTCAACAGTAATGACTGGGAAATGACACAAATATCTAAATGAGATATTCCTCGGCACAGTATCTTATCTTTAAGATGCAACTTGCTTTTTCGGTAAATTTTAGAGGCAACGGAGGTCCTCCTCTAATAATTAAGCTGGAAAGCCGCCATATGACTTCCACTCTTTTGGCGCTACGTAAAACCCAACCTATAAAGACGTAAATTACTTATATACTGATAGCACTTTTTTCTAGAATAAACATTTATTTAAAGAACATTTTGCTTGATAACAATTTAGTCATTGGTGTATAGAATTGTCATGGATGAAAATATTCTTCTCAAGTATGTTGAATTTTGTGCACACTTGAAAGAAACTCTCCGTTTGTCAAACTGTATAAATTATGTAACATTATGTATATTCATTTATTTTGAGCGATACATTTTTTTTTGAAGAATGCTTGAAACAAGGGCAATAAAATAAATAAATATATACACCTGACAATGTAATTTCCAAATGAACTTAATATATATTTTTCTATAAATCGTTATTATATTAACAGTTAAATGCATAAGGAATGATGGGTGTTTCATCTTATTTTTTTAAAGAAGCTAATTTGAATGATAGGAACAAAATGGTACTGACTATGCTTAAATAATGTCAATTCAGGTCCACAGTATGTCATCTGTCTCAAGGAAAGACAAACAGCCGACGGCAGACAGACCACAGGCATATTTCATGTAGCAAGAAATATGAAATTCGAAAGTGGTATTTAGATAGATGTTAGTTTTCCAAGATGTGGTCCAGACAAGTCTCCGTCCATGTTTTTTACATCTGATCACTTGCCCAAAAGAAAGTGATATTCCTAGTCAGTTAAGAAGGTGCACAACGAGAGGAAGATAGCAAAATTATTAGACGTGACAAACCAATACAGGCAAGACGATACAATACCTACACTATATTAGTCGGATGCCGATGCGTTCCTGCATAGTCTGTATGGAAGGCGCTGGTTAACCTAGGGATTGAGTATAAATAAAACAAAGAAAAGCTTTGTCCGTAGAAAACATCCAGTAGAATATAGCTTCGTCGTAACGATATGTAATGGAAGCCATTACGAATGAGTAGTGCTTGATAAGTGAACAGAGAAATCAGCATCTCTCAAGAACGCCCAAAACGACAAAAGTGTCAATGTTGCAGGCTCGGGTTGATTAAGCCTGTTCATGGCAGGCCCTACTGATGTGCCATCACTGCAGGCTCGGGTTGATTGAGTCTGTTCATGGAAAGCCCTACTGATGTGCCATCATGAGGGATTACCAAGTAAGGGGCCAACACCTATCGACAGGATGTATATTTAGTAGTGTTTTTATAAATCACTTCCAAGAATATCTTTAAGAATATTTTAATTAAAATTTTAATGATATTTATAATAAATTAATTAATTTTTAATAAAGAAATCATCGATCTGATTTTATTATATTCTCAACGCATGTAGAGAGCATTACAATGCGCGTAAACTAATCATAATTGCAAGTTGAATGCACACAAAACTAGTACTCATTAAATGATGAATAAAGAAGAAGCATTGCCTATATATAATGCGTAGTTAAATGATTAAATATATCTATAAAATGTAAACAATTTTCTAATGTTTGATAAAATAAAATTTACTTTTAATTATAATAATCTAAACATTGTTCTATATTATACTGAATTGCATGAAATTCAAAAATTCTTTAAAAACTGTTCAACTTGATATTCCTTTTGATCTATGTGCAGCGTTTTACACACGTTCATCAACTTTGTCTTTGTCTCAATAGAACTTGAACTAGACACAGCAACAATTCCAAAAGGTTTTTCATAAGGGGAAGATTTCTCAGGTTTTTCAAGAAACTGTAGATAAAGGACATCCCCACTTTCAATCATTTTTCTCAATTTATCATTTGAATGATTTTCTGTCAGTAGTTTACTATGTAGAGATGGTACGACCATCACGCCCATTTGTATTGTAGATTCCGAAAAGTCTGGCATTTCAGGCTTTATTCCGCTTGCAATCATCATTGCATAAAACATTATATCAATTCCGTATAATTTCTGTAGCCAATCCCTGAAGACATATCCTCCCATTCTTGGATTTATTTCTATTAGTTTAGGTCCATTTGCTGTCATCATAAATTCGGCATTAAATAATCCATCTGTCAGCCCTTAAACATATAGAGTTACTAGTATATCAGATGATTTACAATTTATTCAAATTTACAAAACTAAAATTTTGAAAATGATTACATTGGGTATCGTTTTATCTCATTTTCTTTTTTGTAAAAACGACAAAATATAATTCTGAATTTCATGGAAAGGGAATATTGAACAAACTTATTAAAAAGAAAATAAATATAAAAAAAAACATTATACAATGGTGAATGTTTAAAGGATATATATATACAAATATAGGCAACTGTCGGCAAATTTGATCGCTTTATCTGATCTTATTACACTAATATTTTTACAAACCTATTCCAAGACAGCATCTAAATGCCGCGTCAATGATTTGGTTACGCTGTTCTTTTGGTAAAAATGTAGGCATACGTCTAGCAGTAGCTGAAATAAGTATTTTAAGAAATCACATACTTTTTAATATCAAATGATTATTTTTCATGAGTTATTTTAGTTATAACATTTTATTGAATAAATTAATTTAAATATTCAGCTACAATATTAATGTGTCACTTTTTACACAATCATAGAAGATATAAATTGTTGATAATTTTATATTTGTTTTTGGTGTAATTTTGACATAAATTCATTTAATTGTGTATACTGGAACGTTTTTTCTTTTTTTTTTTTTTTTTTTTTTTTTGCATTTTTATAATGATTCAAATTATCAAAATGTGGTAATTTGCGATTTAGTATAAAACTTTTTCATATTTTGAAACTTGCATTTAGTACACAAATACACTATAACAGACCTCTGAAGTTTAATTATTATTATACATTGACATGTATTATGTTATTAGGGTAATCACGATTTTCTTAAAAGGCAGGAAACTGTCCAATGTATATTTTAGATACATCAAACTGTATTTGTATTTATTTTCCCTAATGTTAAGAAACACAAAGTTAGTATGCTATTATTAAAATAGGGGTAGCCTACAATTGTTCTTAGATTAAAATTCGGTTTCGAAATTATGGATGATATATTTGTTATGACAAAGGCTGCGCTAAGATGTTACCTATATAATACGGTTGTCTCACTACTCCGCTGTCGGTTACAAATGCACATATCAGAGTCTTGTCGTATATAACGACATCAACAATATGTTCAGTGCCAACGTAAAACTCCCAAGCTGTCATTGAATTGCCAAGATTAAGTCCAATGTGAGGAAAGTCCGAGTCAGTACGAAGAGAGCTTGTTACTTTTTGAAACTTAGTTTTCATTTCCGTTTGACTTTTAACCATACATGCGCCAACGGCTGCTGAACAATTATCCAGCTTCAGTATTGCAGGAAACTTGAAGCTGAACATGTATGACAAAAAAAAACATTTTATTTAGAACATTTTCTGTACTGAAACAGTAAAATTCTTTACTTTTCTGTACTGAAACAGTAAAATTCTTTACTTTTCCAGAAGAAATATACTTTAAGTTTTTTTCCCCAAATTAATAAGAAACAGATGTTGCTTTCTGAAACATTACTTGTTTCAAGTAGTTTTGATATAATTTAATATAATATTTTACACAAGTTTTTATTCACAAAGCCATTTTGTTTATCGTGTCATTGCATCGGACAACAAATTTGTAGTCCAGTAAAGCATGATCACTCGGAAGCAATAAAAATGTATAAAATTGCATACTCAAATTGAGTATATTCATGGGAGATAATGTTAACTTGCAACATAAAAGATTGCTTATTCTTCTTAATGTTCTTTAAATACAATTTTATTCAATTGAAAACACCGGGAAAAGGCTTAATTAATTGGATTTTATCATTTTAACCTTGGTTTTGTGTTTTAATTTTTAATTTTTGAATGTCTCAGTCAGGTATACAAAATCTAAAGTAGGAATACCTTTCCGGTAACCTGTCACAGTCCAATGCACTTCTAAGGTGAACCGCATGTGTAGCAAATATACCGGTGTTTGAATCATCACCTTCTTTTGATCTCCTTCTCAAAACATTCTGTGTCAATGATTTCGAAGTAGCTATTACGGCTGCATTGTAGGTAACACCTAGAAATAAATTATTGATGTGAAACTCCAGTTTGTCCATATATCAATGTAACATGTAAATATAATGTAAACAGTAAATAAAATGGTATTTAAAACGACAAAGACCATTGCATAGAAAAAATAATCTGCATATTCTAAGGAAAGACAAATGAAAGCAAAGTTGATGTGCGAGATTATTTTAATTGATATCATTAAAGCACTTTAATAGGTAAACAACCTGGCTTACTTGAAGCTATGCAGAAGCAAGTTATATCTCATATTTTAATTGTGAAACGTTTGAAGTAAAGCTTTCTGGTAACTTTAACGTTTTGACAAAGTCCAAACTTGCATGAGACTTTGATCTTATGCTTAAAGTTGATAATAAAAGTGAAAACAATGAAGATACAATACCTCTTAAATCCATCTTTTCGCAAATTAACGCTGCCAAAGGTGTACACTCGTTACAAAATGATAGGCAACCATCGGCTTTTATTCCTCTTTCGTGAATCAATCTAACAATTTCACTTGCATGCTCATGGTCCCGTGTATGATCAGTATAATCGTATTCGATAAAACAATGAACACCATTAATTGAAAGGTGGTTGGAGTCATGTTCCACAAGAGTAACCTGTGATGCGAAATTGTACTCAATGGCATGTAGAACTTAAATATTTGTAAATTATATCGAAATGAATTAAGGCTTTTAATTTGATAAACGGTTTTTTTTTATTTTGGCTACGCCATTATTATTTTTTTTTGCATAACTTGTATAAACTTCATTAAAAATCAAATCATAATCACTTATCACTTGTCATAAAAACGGCCATATGTTAGACCCGAAACATTTCTTTATGTATATTTAAAGCGGCCGTCAGTCTTTTTAAAGGTTAAATATGTAATTTTTACATAAATCGTTTCTTATAATTGTCAAATCGAAAGAATTAAGGTATAGAATTAAATTTGTCGTCAATTAAATACAAAAACAATAAGCAACCCCTCGATACTTCTAATCTACCGGTCCTTTTTACAATACGATACTTCCATAGCAACCAATGTTACATTTCGCGAATGCGCAGTTTGTGTAGCGCAAAAGCGCAATAAAATTGACAACAATGTATGATACTTTAAGGCTTTAATAGTCGTTATTCCATGTTATATCAACAAGAAAACAGTAATTTGGGGATGACTTAAAGCGATAAGTACTTAAAACGTCAATTGATATTTATAACAGATAAACATGTAATAAATATGCAGGACTAATAATCCAATGGTCAAAAGGTGCATACAAAAGACGTCTGTTTAAGGTATCATTAGACTACTTTTTCATCCGTAATTTAAAATTAAACAGCAGGGTGTTAAAGATTAAATTTTATAACCCCTGTATTACATAATATTACACAATTTGTATTGTACACTTCCTTTGGATTGGCCAGGCGGTAAGTGTCAAACAGATTGACACTCGACCGTGGTTGTTTTTGTATATATATCATTCAATCGGAACGTTTTAGAACCATGATATAGTTAATCACGTACAATTATGAAACAAAAGATAGCAAACTTTAAATGGATGTTTCTGGTCAACCGTACAGTTCTAATTAAATAGATTATTAGTTATATGTCTTATGACTGTGCACAGTTAAGAAATGTATTAAGTAGATTATTTTGTCATATGACCCAAGTTAGTCGTAAGGCTTTTTCTTAAATTACAACTTTGCAATTGAAATATTTTTGGAATAGCCAATTGTTAACCTTCCCTTTCGTTTCGTTTAAGGTTAACTGTAGTTTTGGAGTACTATTCCCTTTCAATATAGTATATAGTGTGATACTATAGTTGGTAATTCACTTGTATCTGGTGTTGATTACGTATATATATAGATAACTTTATTGCAAGTGGCACAATAATGTATGTGAAATTCACGCTATCTTTGTCAACATGTTCGTAACACAATATTAAACTATGTAATATATGTTAAACTGATTATGTCAAATCCTATACTGAAGGAAACAAAATAGATTAAACTGTTCACCTTCAAGAAATTTGCAGACTATCCATTGATTTTGTGATTGTATATATGTATGTATGAATGAATGTATTAATGTAATTGACTATGTACTTTGTATACGTCAAAATAAACTTTCTGTTCTGTTCTGTTCTGTTCTATGAAAATCGTAATTTAACTAACTTTTATAGATACCGATCTCATCAATGTTTATTGATTTGTGAAGTGACAATTAGTGTGACTAGCATTAAAAAATATTTACATGTGCTACAAGGAACCGGATAAAATGAGTGTTGTTTCACTTTCCTAAAAGATTTTGAAAAAACAATTACTATCTAAAATATAATTATGTAAATTAGTAAAATAAAAATTGAAACGAACGTCACGAGGCGCTATAAATAGCAATAGCATCGAGACGCTGTTTTGAAGAACGCTTAACAGCGATATGAAGCACTTAGGTAATAATACTGAAATACTTGGTTTGAAACAGCACAGAATTGTTTTTCCAACTAAAAGGCTGAAGGTCACTTTAATAAGATGCGGCGTTTCTTTAAATCAAAATATATACCTTAATGCCGTAACTGTCAGCATCTGGCCCTAAAGTTCTCATTCTGTACGACCCTCCACTAATTACGATAACATGTTTACCTTTCATTACGTGTTTCTGAGCCATTTGTTCCATTTTAGTCTGAAACGAATTACAAAATGATATTGCAAACTTATTTCTGATACATTTAATGCAGTACGATAAGTAAATTGCGAAAGTAATTTGTCTTCATCTTGCATACGTCTAATAATCTGAAAGAATACAATCATGTTAAGTAAAATTGAAATACTGTACAGTGCTATCCAAATAAGGTATACTTTTATTTAACATTTTCCACTTGATTTGAAAATTCTCAGGAATACGTCTTTAAGTTTTTATGTTGTATCTTATATAACAATATGTCTACATTTGACTTTCATCAACCACACTTAGTTAACCAAAGGGTGACGTTATTCAAGCAAACTTTGTCAATATAAATGTGACACTAAACAGCCAGAGCCACCAAAAACAACGACAATAAGCAAATACATTTAAACAGGTGACTCTTAACAGTCATACTTGGTGCAGAAAATTCAATTATAAAACAATTTTTAACAAAAACATTTGACAATATAGAACAACTCTTTCTTAATGATAAAAATTACATGAAACAGCCACACTTAGTGTACGAAACGATTTACTTTTATTAAAAAACACATTTAGCTCAGAAAAATGAAAACAGTTCTCAATAGAGGTTAAATGCATTACACCTATCATCAGGCCAAAACTCGAACCTGCAAATGAGGAATTTAATATGCACGAGGGCTTCTGCAGATTTTAATGCACAAAAATGTTTATTAGCACTATTTTTTCATTCTTTATTATAATGAAGTGTGGATAAAATTTATTTGATAAAATCAAACCAAATAGTCATTCGTATCACTTAATGTGATTATTTGAGACTTGAGATCGTTTTCTTAGCTCGCAAGATAGATATGTTGTTTTTTTTTTCAAGTTTGCAAGGTTAATCTTATGAGCGTGCGCAATTGTTTAAAATCATAAATATGCGGTCTGTTTTGCAAGTATAGGTTAGAGTGCATAGTGGGTGTTCTTCGTAATAAATATTTACGAAGAACACCCAATATGCACTCTAACCTATACATAGTAAATGTATTTACGGGTGTGTCATCACTATAAAAGATTTACGTTTATAGCGAGTTTACCGAACCGTTAACGAAGGCAACCTAATAATAAGTAGAAATTAATTAAAATAATATTTACGTAAATTTTAATGACCCTAAAATACTGTTTGAGCTCCATGCAACACAGGTATAAATTGCAAAGGACAGTAACTTTTGCATTTCTGCGGGAATCGACAACCTAAACATCGGTGAACAACTTCATTCATGTTAGGTTTTATGACCATGCTCCTAGTTTAAATACTGTTGAAGCTACACACGACACAAGTTGACAATATTCGATTTGACTAAGTCAAGGGCAATTACTCTGGCATGACTGCCCGAATCGACAAGCAAAACACCAGGTGCACAATAACATAATGCTGACCAACGTACATGAAAGTTTCTATACCCTAACTAAATTATTTATGGAGCACCACTTAAGATTTAGGGACGCACTCAGGCACATGCACATGGACAAGTAAACAGTTTACATTTTCCTTTCTATGAGAGGAGATCGATATTTTATCTTCAAGGCTATTTCGTATTTGACAAAGTCAGGGACAATAACTCTGGCATGACTGCCCGAATCAACAAGCGAAATCCCAGGTGCACAATAACATTATGCTGACCGACGTTCATATAAAATTTCCTCATCCCAAACTAAAGTACGTACTCAGGCAAAGGCACACGGACAAGAAAAACGTTTAACGCCCCCCCCCCCAACCCCTCAGAGTGGGGGCATGGAAAGTCGATATTTTATCTTCAAATCAATACATATTAATGAACAAAATATTTAGCACAAATTTTCGACAAAGCCAGTCACTGTGTGTTGACACAGTGTCATCTCACTGGAAAAATGATAAGCAAGGCGGCGCGGACTGATTTACGATGATAATGATGATGTTTTTGTTGCTGCTGCTGCTGCTGATGATGATGATGATGCTGATGATGTATAATTAACGTTGATGAGGGTAGATAAAACGGCGATGATAATGTTAGTTTACTATGTAAACTGAGTGCCATATAACACACGTACGTATATGGCACATAAACACAGCTGTGATTAATTCAGCCGAATATGTCCCATACGTGTAACATATAGATACGTTCGTGACAAATACGGTCCGACAAAGCATAGGGCTTTACTTCACCCGCTACGTAACAGTATGGTGTGATCTTTCTGCCCTATGCAGATTGCACATGCTTCATGTGATCAATTTTCCATAGCAACGACCACGTCGTGAAAAGGTCCATTTGTGTATGAACAGCTTGCAGTCACCATTTAGAAAAAATGCTTTAACCCATTTACATTCTTTTCATCTCGGATTTACACACTTGAGCAAAACGATTTGCACTATTACACTCTATCAATAAATCATTAAAATTTTGTATAAAAGTACAACGTTGGTGTATGTCACTCTTCACTTATTTTTATTCCTTGTTGGTGTCTTATACGAAAGACCGGCGCGAAGTTCATGTATTCCCGATTTCGTTAGTTTACAGTTTCAACTTTTACAAATTAAAATTTCAGCCTCATGAAAAAACATTTTCAACTACACCAATTAACGATTTCAACTTCACGAATCAAACTTCAGGAATTCACGATTTCAGCTTCGTGAATTCGCGATTTTAACACCACGAATTCACGACTTCAACCTAACGAATAAACAATTTCAGCTTCGTGACTTCACGATTTCAACGACATGAATTCACGATTTCAACTTCACGAAATCACGATCTAAACTACATGGATTCAATTTCACGAAATCAAGATTTCAGCTTCGTGAATTCATGATTTCAACTTCACAAATTTACGGAATTAAATTTCGCGAAATCACTATTGCATTTTCGTAAATGCACAAGTAAAACTCCGTAAAATTCACGATTTCAATTTCGCGAATTCACAAATTTAAACTTAACGAATTTAACTACAAGAATTCACAATTTCAGCTTCGTGAAGTCACGATTTCAATTTCACGAATTCACGATTTTAACAATTTGAAATTTGAAATTCTTGAAGTCACAAAGTTGAAATACTTGAAGTCACGAAGATGAAATCGGGAATTTATGAAGTTGAAATGTCCCCATCGGTCTTTCGTAGTCTTAGCACATGTTCAACGAACGTGGTATTCATGCGCAAAAAAAAAGAAAAAAGGCTGAAACAAATTTATTTGAGCATGCAATGAATTAATGTGTACTTTTAAATTGTGTCTCGCGTTACTTATATATATGGGCCGGTGTTTTTAATATGTTTTCTCGTACTTTTGAATAAGTGAAAATTTTGCCTGAATGACAAATTACCCCTCGAGTTATATGGAGCTTTATCAATTTGATTCTTTAAAACAAAAAAGAAGATATAATAACCATCTGTTTCTGGAGTAAGGAATCATTCAGTTTAGATCCTGGTACAAGATGAAAGCCTTGTTCTTTCTGAACATCCAAAACAAATACAATTCGAAGGTAAAACTTTCGTCCATGTAATATGTAGAAAAAAAACAAACAACACCAGCTTCCCTCGGTGGTGTACATTTTCAACGTAGGAAAGATGTTAAATATGTTCCATAATTTGACATGAAGGGACTTGAAATATATTTACGAGACTTGTTTACCATTTGATGTAGGTGTGGACTTATAGCGTGCGTGGAAAATTTCAGATAATTCCCAGTCTCCAGTTTCCAAGAATAATTATCAAAATCACCAAAAAAGTAAAGCGTTGCATCGCTTGTCACTCCAACTGGGTTAAAAACATGCAAATATCAATTTTAAATTTGGACTCATCTGCGTATATATCTTTATTATCTTTAGCATATTTCTTTCAATTCTAAGTGGAAATTTGACACGTGACCCGTGCAAGATGTTCAAATTTCATGTTTTTGTTTTTAGGCTTGACATAAGTGGAACGCCTTTAAACGTAAAGCTTTTTGTTGTTGTTGTTTTTTTTCTCTGTTATTGTTGTTTTATAGACATATACATACTTAATAAGCAAGACATTTCATCATAATGCCGTCACATAAATTGATTTAAATATAAAGAACAAAATAAATATATAGTCTATATATAACAATCAAAGACTTGGTTGAGTTTGATTGTGTCTGTTAACTAGATCAACATTTATCACGCCTAAAGTACATAATTTAATGAAGCAATATGTTATACAATTTATACTATCTATGTAATAAAATGTGCATGTATTCACTGTCTGTAAAATGATTCAAAATAGAATGATAAACAAATAGTATTGCTTCATCGGTAAATTTACAAAATGTCTTGGTAACCGTCAAATCTTTTCATTTGGTAAATTCTAATTCTTGTTAAGATTTTATTTATTTCTCATTTCATGGTGAAGTATGCAATATGTCCTGTAAGTAGATTCTATAAGCCTCTTAAAACTTAAGAGTTTAAATATTTAAAAAGGTGTCCTGTGTAATATTTAATTAAACTTTTACACAAAAAGACGATTGTAAAATATTTAAAGTTTACCTGAAATAATGTAGTATATCCGTAGTTGTTAAATGCAGGTGGAAATCTCAAATGAGTATAGGCCTAAACCATTGTTGATACGTGTAATATTTAACGCTTGAGCGAGGGCCACTGTCGGATACGTGAAACGGTGCGGATTTTCCCAACAAACTGATTGAAACAATTTTTAATTTCCAGGAATGATTTTATACATTTACTCTAATAATCAAGCATGTTTTCTTTACGATTGATGCCTCTTGAATGGAGGTTAGCTCAAATATTTACGAGGCCTGTCGGTTCGAATTCAACGTGTGTGTTTTTCCCAAAAGTTTTCAGTAAATAATTGATATCAATCCCATATAACATACATGATGAACATGTTGGTCTTATAGTGAATTTATTTTAACATTATATGCAACTATTCTTTTATTTGGTAAGTACCGTATATCTCCAAATACATCGGCTACAAAAAGACACTCGGTCCGACATCTTGGATGGAAGCACCGTAACACTGAAAGTCTGCACCGTTTCACATACCCGACAGTGGAGGGCTGTGGTTTTTGTGGATGTAATACGCGGAAAGGCCGAGCGGTGCCGAAGGCCCCGCGAGGGCTGTTTCGCTCTTAAATAACATGTATGACGTGTATCAATTCTAATGAAATCAAAATAAAAGTAAATGAAAATTTCAAAAAAAAATGTATATTTTGTCTGAAAATTTTGGAATACCGGTATTCAACTACGGTTGGTCTACGATAGGCACGTTTTCAATAAATAATTCCAATATAGATAATAATAAAAAAACAGAAATATATCACTAAGATATTCTAATGAAATATTTCTGGAAAACAAAATGTTGATAAAGTTTTTAAGTGATTATGTATGAACAGACTTACATTTATCACACACCCGTGCCGCTTTTGCGACTCCGTAAAAAATGTATTGCACGGTCGTGCATATATTCTGGCTTGATTGGCGTTACGCTCTTTGGGGTCCAATTTCGACCCCAAAGTGCGTTAAACAGGTACACATGCATTTTTTAACATCAGGCAAACGACCGCACTCATAGAAAATTAATGTTCATTATGTTTTAAATAATATATTGTAGTCAAAGTCAATGGTAAACAAAAAATCAAGGTATTAAATATACACAAACATGTGCCCTGAATGATAGTAGAATCAATAGGGATTTAATTGGTCTTGATTAGTAAGTGAAGAACTTTCACCAAATAAATCACCAAATAAAGAATTAAGGTAGAACTTTCCATTTATTTTAAAAGAATGTACACCTTTCATAAATTCTATTGTTTTTAGCTAAATGCATTATTTTCAAATTGTGTGTGAGCGAGGGCTGTGGTTTTTGTGGATGTAATACGCGGAAAGGCCGAGCGGGCCGAAGGCCCCGCGAGGGATGTCGCGCTTTTAGATAACATGTATGACGTGTATCAAATCAAAATAAAAGTAAATGAAAATTTCAAAAAAAAAATCCTCTACCTAATGAGCTGTGAAGAAATCCTTAGTTAACTGGGCGCCGCCATTTTGAAATCCCTTTGAGCTAAATATAGATAAAGAGAGCGCTTTTACATTATTATGACTATTGCTAGCAGACGCATGCTAAATAACACTTACGGTGAAAGAATGATGTACAAAATCAGAAATAAACATGCATTTCATTGATAAGATTTAAAGTCACGATTATAAATATAAAAAGTTACTTTAACAAATCCTTTTTGATAAATAAAGCACATTAAAAATAACGTTAAAACAACAACTGTGATTTGAGATTAACAAAAATGGCGGACGGGAGCTTCCAAACGCCGATGCATGCGCAGTGATCCCCCTTTACATTCGGAGATTTTCGGAATATTCCGAGCGCTCCGATGATAGGTTGAACACCACCAATTTATTCGTTTTGTTTACGGTACAAAATACCTGCAAGAAAGACAAGTTTGCTTTTTAAAAAAGAAGCATACGAGAGGTCTTTTTGCTGCTGCGGAAGATTTGTTTAATTCGCAAATATTTGGGGATATTTTTGCTTAAAGGAATAAGAATGGATGGATTGATGTCTGTCTAATATAAATATTCATCATTTAAAAAGAGGAACCATGACAGTTTCCCTATTGACATCAACCCTATAAGAGAGAAATTCGTGTTTAAAGACACTATTTTTTACTTGAGAAATAAGTCCATGGGCGCCGCCATTTTGGCGTTCTGTCATTCTCGCGAGACAGACGAGACCGAGATTGTGACGTGTAATACCCACTTCCGGTATAGTTGTACACGCTGGTACAACTGAAATATATCTTGATGAAGAACTTATTAATTTAATTGCGAACATTATATATTATTTAGGAAAACATCATATGGAACTGAATTGCTTTAATTAATTAATTGAAGACGCCGCGACATTCATTATCATTTGCCCGATACTCAAGCTTGATGATGATCCCACCACATGATTTAAGCAATGACTGCTTAATTTTCAAAGATAAACCATCAATTTACTTTGGGTACTATGAGAAACTTCTTCAAATTGACGATATATCCTTTTATTTTGTACTTAATTTTCGCTAGACAAGCTGTCCAAATAGGGTACATCGCCGGTCATATATCTTTTTTTTCAAGTAAAATATCAACTAAATCCAATATGCTGAGGACGCGATTTTCCGCCATTGACGCTAAAAATGAGAAAGGCGCAGGAAAATCGGCAGCCTGACTTATATCGTATGAAAACAAAACTGTCCGTAAAGTTATTTAGGCACCCAGTCAAAACTGGTACCAACAGCAACAGGTTGCCCATTCCCCTATAATTACGCATATTCTCGGGTTTATCCAGTTCCCCAAAGCTTTTTTCCACGTTATCTACTTACCAAATTCCTTTCCCCGACAGATACGCATTTCTTCTACCGTAAATTTAATCCAATAAAACAAAAAATCATAAATCTACTTAATATTTAAAATGATTATTGGGAACTGAAAAAAATGTGTTGCTATTTTATGACGTGCTGTAATTTACTACAGTACAATTTGACAGGTGTGGAACCGAATTCCCTCTAAGGTCATTCAGTTCACTGATGAAGCGTAAAAAATAGATGTCTATTTCGTCATTAGAATATTTGACAAGGGTGATTAACCAATTAGGGCAACATTGTGCATGATCAAAAGGTCTGTCGGCACAGAGGCATACAAGGAGCAATAAAAATCGTCAGTACACAGTGTGACAGGAGCATTTGGTGCAAATTAGGAACAATTAAAATGGACAATGCGCAGTATTAGACATAAGTAGTAAGAACCAGCAATTGTGTGAATAAATTATGCAAATTAGATTTTTGAGCAGCCAATAAAAATGATTTGCCTGCAGTTAATATTAGGCTACGATTACGATGCGCAGCATCATACGTTGACAGACATGTTAACAATTTACTTTTCAAAACAATTGCTGATATTTTTGAAATGTGTACATCAATTATAACATATGTTCACACCTTTAAATTTTAAAGTCAGAATCAAACTGCAAAAAATTAATTATATGTACTATTAAGAACACGTTTTAGTAGGGTTTTTATAATGGAAGTGGCTAGCGTACGGGCCCGTACGGCTAGCCAAAAGTTTTAGCCGTACGTGAGTCACGTACGACTAGCAAGGACACGCTGTATTGGCTAGCCGTACGGCCCTTTTCAAAATTTTATGGAAGTCGAAAATGCATATGTTATTTTATGACTTTAAGCGAGGATTTTAACCAAGAAACAGCATTAATTGTCTTTGGATGTTAACTTTTTAGAGATTAATCGCCTTGATCGCTATATATATCGATCTTTGTCATCGCAAGATGTCGAGAAAAAATAGCCTTTGCTTGCATTTACACCAATTGAAATAGTTTACAAATTTTTGATAATAATCCTTTTTTGTTTCATTAAGTTTAATTTTCGACACCTTTTATATGGAAACACTGAAAATGATTGTTGTTAGGCTCTTGATAATTGCGACAATTACCGACGGTACTGTATCAAGGAAAGTTTGCATGTTCCGTGAAAGGCATTCTAAAATTCTATTGTCAGTCCCTGGATAGGTTTTAATTAAGGCTAATTAATTGATTGACTGTGCTTTTATGTTCGATATTTATCTACTGTTTTGAAAATTATATAATTATTTTTGCATTTCACCGTTTTTTCGCATTCAATGTTCTTTTTATTTATTTATTCCACTCCGATCATTTTTTATTCGATCCATGTGCTTAAAATTAACAAAAATGATTTAATAATTCATACAAATTAAACAACAAATGATAAGCATGAAAATCAACAATTTTATAACGTTCGACTTCCATATAATTTTGTAAATTGCCGTACGGCTAGACAATACAGTGCGTCCTGGCTAGTCGTTCGTGACTCACGTACGGCTAGAACTTTTGGCTAGCCGTACGTTTCTTTATTTTTTTTATTTTTTTTTTTTGATATTGTTACGTATTTTGAACCATAAAAAAATTCACTCTACACCTCCTGTGAAAATTAAATTGTCTGATCAATACTTTAGTATATTAACATTTCCTTACGATTCAACTAGATTTATCATGAATCTAAAAGATGTGGGGAAATGACATCACGCGCACCTGTTTTTATACGGCCAATACACAAACATGGCCGCGCTTACCGATTTGTAGAAATCGGTGATTAAGCGATTTAAATTTTGTTATCATTCGTTTAATATTATTATTTGGCGGCAGAAAATTTGCAGACTTATTATTTATAATATTCTTTTTCTGAAATCAAGTTTTTATTTTAACCTTGTCTTTCCCTTTAAAAGACACAATGAATGGTTATAAATTACAATTATTTAACAAAATAGAATTTAGTATGAAAAAGGCAAAGCCTTAAAGCAATCTCGATTTTCTTTTACCTTAAAATAGGATGAAATAATCGTTCATTTTTATTTTACATTTTCCGTTTTAAAATTGTCATTCGGTATTTTATACACTGCGTCCGTTTATTCTGGTCCCCCTTTTTATTATAGTTCCCATATAAGTGCGCAGGACACCAGTCTACGCTTCCGTTTACAATCAGAATACATCGGCTTTTATCGTTCTCTTGTAATACGAAAAGTTGCGATGTGTCAATTCGGTACTTTGGGCGGAAGTTTTCAAAACCATCATCTAGCAGGTACTCGCGTTACCGTAAAGATCGCTTTGCGAGCAGGCCCTTTGGGCCAGCTGGTCGAGCTCGCTATCATATATATTGAATATAGTATCATAATGATAGTTTGTTTTACACTTCATTTTGAATGATTATATGCTGGAGAAATGGACATTTTTCTTGGCGCATTAGGGATACTTTTTCTCAAAGGTAACAATTTGTGTTATGTCATCAAACTTAATTTAAAATAAAAGATATACACATGTATTTATATTAAAAGCAGTATCAAAATAAAAGTTTCTAATAAAATTCAATAAGCACATTTTCGGTTTATGTTTTGGTAAGTATATGGAAACATTTCATCTACATTTTCGAAAACGGGCATAAAGTTTCTTAATTTAACATTTTTAGTCCCAGATTTACATAACAATTGTTTATATCATTTGATTGGTATACACAGTATGTAAAGCTGCATGCCCCCAACCACAATGTTTGAGGAAGATCTTGAGTACAATTTGTGCCATTTGCGCCAAAAAAATCTCCATTGCGTTATTTAGTCATACCGGTTCAAAAGATTAAGGAGCAGCACAATTTCAGTACATGGTTCACTCGGTCATATAATAGTGCATGGTGATATTGTTCCTGTAATGTTCACTGTAACTAAATACCGAACATGAAATAGTAAAACGCTATTCAGAAAACAATATGGTAATCGATTTATACAATTTTAAAGATTAAAACGGAATGAAACACCCACGTAGCGCTAGATAACGTAAATGATATTTACCGATTTTTCTATGTACCGATTCGTTCACTTCGATGTTAATTTTTCGTTTAAGTTAGTCGTATTTTGAAACGGAGCATGCGCAAAACAATTTTTGTAGACTGCTCCTTATGATTTTACGTTTTAAATGGGATTCGTTCACTACAATCAGATACGCAAAAATGGATGCCGCCAGCAATCAGTCTGAACACTGTGGAGAGGTCTCCAATCAGGTTTACATGTACACTTACGATCATAATTCATAAGAGCTTTCCGCGCCATAAGTAGCACCTAATTTCATATTAGATTTTATACGGAAAATACAGAAAATAAAACAATTAATAGACAATTTACATTCGCACTTAAGTGTGTAAAATTAATTAGTTTGTAGCTTGGACTATTTTTGGATATTTATAATTATTGAATCTAAATTAAAGATTTTTTGTAAAACATAATTATAAAATCATGAGATTTTATACTTAAAATTTCGAAAATTTATCTTTAAAATGGTAATTTATTAAAATAATATTCATGTAAAGTTTCATGACCCTAGCTAAAATATTGTTTGAGCTACATGCAACACAAGTATCAATTGCAAAGGACACTAACTCTTCCATTACTGCGGGAATCGACAAGCTTAACATCGGTGAACAACTTCATTCATCACAAGTTGACAATATTCAATTTTACTAAGTCAAGGGCAATAACTCTGGCATGACTGCCCTAATCGACAAGCGAAACCCAAGGTGCACAATAACATAATGCTGACCAACGTACATGTAAGTTTCAATACCCTAACTAAATTATTTATGAGCAGCACTTAAGATTCAGGGACGCACAGATGCACGTACTCAGGCACCTGCGCATGGACAAGTAAAATGTTTACATCGCTCTCCCTATCAGAGTGAATTCAAGACCATTTCCTATTTGACTAAATCAGGGGCAATAACTCTGACATTGATTGCCCGTATCAACAAGCGCAATCCCAGGTGCACAATAACATAATGATGACCGACGTTCATGTAAAATTTCCTCACCACAAACTAAAGTATTTATGGAGCAACACTTAAGATTCCGGGACGGACAGACACACGTACTCAGGCACAGGCGCGCGGACAAGTAAAACGTTTAAATCCCCCCTACCTGTCAGGGTGTGGGCATGCAATGTCGATTTATTATCTTCAAGTCAATACATATTAATGAACAAAACATTTAGCACAAATTTTCGACAAAGGCAGTCACTGATAAGCAAGGCGGCGTGGACTGATTTACGATGACGATGATGATGTATCATTGATGGTGATAATGATGTTGTTTTTGTTTTTGTTGTTGTTGTTGTTGTTGATGATGATGATGGTGCTGTATTATTAACGTTGATAAAGGTAGATAAAAACGGCAATGATAATGTTATTTACTGCATAAAATGAGTGACATATACGGTCAGGCCTTTACTACCAAAGTACAGACACGTATATGGCACATTAACACAGCTGTGATTAATTTGGCCGAATATGTCCAACATGTGTTACATATACGTTCCATGACATATACGGTCCGACAAAGCATAGGGCTTTACTTCACCCGCTACGTAACAGTATGGTGTGATCTTTCTGCCCTATGCAGATTGCTCATGCTTCATGTGATCAATTTTGCATAGCAACGACCATTTCGTGAAAAGGTCCATTTGTGTATGAACAGCTTGCAGTCTCTAACTTTCTATCACCATTTAGAAAAAATGCTTTAACCCATTTACATTCTTTTCATCTCGGATTTACTCACTTGAGCGAAACGTTTTGCACTATTACACTTTATCAATAAATCATTAAAATTTTGTATAAAAGTACAACGCTGATGTATGTCACGCTTCACTTATTTTTATTCCTTAAGGATGTCTTATACGAATAGAAAGACCGGCGGGAACACTTCAAGTTCATGAATTCCCGATTTCATCTTCGTTAGTTCACAGTTTCAACTCCATAAACTCAACTTTTACAAATTAAAATTTCAGCTTCATGAAAAAACATTTTCAACTACACGAATTAACGATTTCAACTTCTAGAATCAAACTTCGCGAATTCACGATTTCAGCTTTGTGAATTCGCGATTTTAACACCACGAATTCACGACATCAACTTAACGAATTCACAATTTCAGCTTCGTGACTTCACGATTTCAACGACATGAATTCACGATTTCAACTTCACGAATTCACGATCTCAACTACATGAATTCAATTTCGCGAAATCACGATTTCACCTTCGTGAATTCATGATTTCAACTTCACAAATTCACGGAATTAAATTTCGCGAAATCTCTATTTCATTTTCGTAAATTCACGATTAAAGCTTCGTAAAATTCACAATTTCAATTTCGCGACTTCACAAATTTAAACTTAACGGATTTTACTACAAGAATTCACAATTTCAGCTTCGTGAAGTCACGATTTCAATTTCACGAATTCACGATTTTAACAATTTGAAATTTGAAATTCTTGAAGTCACAAAGTTGAAATACTTGAAGTCACGAAGATGAAATCGGGAATTTATGAAGTTGAAATGTCCCCATCGGTCTTTCGTAGTCTTAGCACATGTTCAACGAACGTGGTATTCATGCGCAAAAAAAGAAAAAAGGCTGAAACAAATTTATTTGAGCATGCAATGAATTAATGTGTACTTTTAAATTGTGTCTCGCGTTACTTATATATATGGGCCGGTGTTTTTAATATGTTTTCTCGTACTTTTGAATAAGTGAAAATTTTGCCTGAATGACATTTTGCCACTCGAGTTATATGGAGCTTCTTTAAACAAAAAAGAAGATATAATAACCATCTATTTCTGGAGTAAGGAATCAGTCAGTTTAGATCCTGGTACAATATGAAAGCCTTGTTCTTTCTGAGCACTTTGAGTTTACATCCAAAACAAATACAATACGAAAGGTAAAAATTTCGTCTATGTAATATGTAGAAAAAACAAACAACACCAGTTTCCTTCGGTGGTGTACATTTTCAACGTAGGAAAGAGGTTAAATATGTTCCATAATTTGACATGAAGGGACTTGAAATATATTTACGAGACTTGTTTACCATTTGATGTAGGTGTGGACTAATGGCGTGCGTGGAAAATTTCAGATAATTCCCAGTCTCCAGTTTCCAAGAATAATTATCAAAATCACCAAAATAGAAAAGCGTTGCATCGCTTGTCACTCCAACTGGGTTAAAAACATGCAGATATAAATTATCAATTTTGACTCTTCTACGTATATTTCTTTATTATCTTTTGCATATTTTTTCAAATATGAGTGCGAATTTTGACACGTGATGCATGCAAGATGTTCGAATTTCATGGTGTTTTAGGCTTGACATTAGTGGAACGCCTTTAAACGTAATGTTTTGTTGTTGTTGTTGTTGTTGTTGTTGTTGTTGTTTTGTTGTTGTTGTTTTATAGACATATCATACATACTTAATAAGCAAGACACTTCATCATAATGCCGTCACATGAATTGATTAGAAAGAACAAAATAAATATATAGTCTATATTATATAACAAACAAGTTTGATTGTGTCTGTTAACGAGGGCAACATCTATCACGTCTAAAGTACATAATTTAATGAAGCAATATGTTATACAATTTATTCTTTCTATGTAATAAAGTGTGCATGTATAATTTACTGTCTGTCAAATGATTCAAAATAGAATGATAAACAAATAGTATTGCGTCATCGGTAAATTTACAAAATGTCTTGGTAACCGTCAAATCTTTTCATTTGGTAAATTCTAATTCTTGTTAAGATTTTATTTATTTCTCATTTCATGGTGAAGCATGCAATATGTCCTGTAAGTAGATTCTATAAGCCTCTTAAAACTTAAGCGTTTAAATATTTAAAAAGGTGTCCTGTGTAATATTTAATTAAACTTTTACACAAAAAGACGATTGTAAAATATTTAAAGTTTACCTGAAATAATGTAGTATATCCGTAGTTGTTAAATGCAGGTGGAAATCTCAAATGAGTATAGGCCTAAACCATTGTTGATACGTGTAATATTTAACGCTTGAGCGAGGGCCACTGTCGGATACGTGAAACGGTGCGGATTTTCCCAACAAACTGATTGAAACAATTTTTAATTTCCAGGAATGATTTTATACATTTACGCTAATAATCAAGCATGTTTTCTTTACGATTGATGCCTCTTGAATGGAGGTTAGCTCAAATATTTACGGGGCCTGTCGGTTCGAATTCAACGTGTGTGTTTTTCCCAAAAGTTTTCATACATGATGAACATGTTGGTCTTATAGTGAATTTACTTTAACATTATATGCAACTATTCTTTTATTTGGTAAGTACCGTATATCTCCAAATACATCGGCTACAAAAAGACACGTACCCCCTTGTTGTTTATCGGTCCGACATCTTGGATGGAAGCACCGTAACACTGAAAGTCTGCACCGTTTCACATACCCGACAGTGGAGGGCTGTGGTTTTTGTGGATGTAATACGCGGAAAGGCCGAGCGGTGCCGAAGGCCCCGCGAGGGCTGTAGCGCTCTTAAATAACATGTATGACGTGTATCAATTCAAATGAAATCAAAATAAATGTAAATGAAAATTTCAAAAAAATATATATATTTTGTCTGAAAATTTTGGAATACCGGTATTCAACTACGGTTGGTCTACGATAGGCACGTTTTCAATAAATAATTCCAATATAGATAATAATAAAAAAACAGAAATATATCACTAAGATATTCTAATGAATTATTTCTGGAAAACAAAATGTTGATAAAGTTTTTAAGTGATTATGTATGAACAGACATACATTTATCACACACCCGTGCCGCTTTTGCGACTCCATAAAAAATGTATTGCACGGTCGTGCATATATTCTGGCTTGATTGGCGTTACGCTCTTTGGGGTCCAATTTCGACCCCAAAGTGCGTTAAACAGGTACACATGCATTTTTTAACATCAGGCAAACGGCCGCACTCATAGAAAATTAATGTTAATTATGTTTTAAATTATATATTGTAGTCAAAGTCAATGGTAAACAAAAAATCAAGGTATTAAATATACACAAACATGTGCCCTGAATGATAGTAGAATCAATAGGGATTTAATTGGTCTTGATTAGTAAGTGAAGAACTTTCACCAAATAAATCACCAAATAAAGAATTAAGGTAGAACTTTCCATTTATTTTAAAAGAATGTACACCTTTCATAAATTCCATTGTTTTTAGCTAAATGCATTATTTTCCAATTTTTTATTTACACATTTTATAGAAATATGATAGTCTTAGCATAGACAAAGGTATAAATTCTGGGAAATCTTAGTAAGACATTTCAGTAAAAAATGTGCCTGATTTTATGTTGAAAGTTTGTTGATAAGCTTAAAATTGGGCTCAATATGGCACCAAAAGTTATCAAGTAAATGGGATATTTTTCGCAGTATCTTTTAATTCTAGGAATACACAATTTCTTTACTAGAGTATTTTGAACGGTGGCATAAAAGTTAAATTTGTATTTTTTGATACTTTTTTTTTTTGTTGTTCGTACATATTTTTTGTTTGTTTGTCGTACATATTTTTTTTTGTTTTGCATACTTATTCTTTTTTAGTTTGAATACATATTTAAGTTTTGCATACATATTCTTTTTTAAGTTTGCATACATATTTTATTTTAGTCTTTTTGTACTATTTTATTTTTGTTTTTGTTTTTTCGTACATATTTTTACATGACGCCATTTGCAAAATAGAGGTTTGGATAATTACACCATTTGTAAAACACCATTTTCAAACACTTCGCCATCTGTAAATTACAGTAACCCATTTGCAAAGACCAACATTTTCATTTTTGGAGGTATCAAAAAAATAACAACCCATTTTAGTATATATATAAATATATAGTCCGCGGTAACCCAAAGAAAGGTTCTGCATATGGTACCGATGTGGTTAACACTTGTCACAAGGTGCCTTAAAATCCTTCATGGGGTTTCGGAGATAAGGATCGGACATGAAACCCAAATCTTTATCCTTTGACTTGTAGGTGTGACCCCGACCTTTAGCCGGCACACCTTGTATATAAGTTCTGCACATTATCTGGATGTGCTAAAGAATTGACCTAAGTTTCATAATTCTCAATTCTCAGGGGGTGGGGCTGAGTGGTGCATATGCATGGAATAATAACTGATTACCAATCAATAGCTTTTCGAATAGAAATATAATAGTATATAATAATAAAAAACAATAAGTATATAAAATACATATAATATAAAAAATGGGCCGAAAAAGGCCGACCTAAACCAGACTTGCCCGGCCGAAAACGACTGGGCCGATTCCAAAAATGGGCCGAAATGTGACCAAACCACTGTGCTAGTTTTATACACAATATTTATTCAAAACTGAAAAAAATATGAATGCAAAACTAAAATTAAATATGTATACAACACTAAAAACAAAAAAAATGCAAATGTCACTTTTATGCCACCGTAATTTTGTTATATGAACACAATTTTTAGATATGTCAAGTGGTAAAATTAATGAAACTATCACTTAAGCATCATAAAGTATTGACTGCCATTTTGAACTCCACCTCAAATATTCCAATGTCGCAGATAGAAAATAAGTCAGTACTCAGTAGTTAAGCAGAACTCAGATGACACCTTAAGACCTCATGAACCCAAAGTGCGTTGATATGTAGCATATAAAGGCACTTTGGGGTCAATTTCTCGATATTGACCACAAAGTGCGTTTGACCCCAAGGTGCGGTGCGAAGTTTAACGCACTTTTGGGTTGGACCCCAAAGTGCGTTTGACCCCAAAGTGCGGTGTTACATAGCGTTAAGAGGCGCGTTAACTTAGCGTTATACGAGTACTATAGGCACGTCAATGGGAAATTGTTCTTTTTCACTTCAAACGGTTTGTATTTTGCGTATGTGATAAATATAATATTAAATTCTTTAAAGTTCATAACTGAATTTATTGAACTCGTTGAATAAAATAATATCATGCTCGCCGGAGGCGGCTTGCGTAATTTAATTTTTTCAACTCGTTCAATAAATTCAGTATCAAAATTACAGACATTCAATATCCCATATGTATGATGAATAATAATATTTTGTAGAACTTTATTATCTGCTATATAGATTTAAGAAAAAATATTAAATTATTGTGACAAGACTATCTGATCTCCTCGGTTATCATGCTTTAAGCCGATATTTTACGATAGATGTCTAGACAATAACCAATAAGTATATTTACTGATAATTGCTATATAATTATCCTTTGTCGTGAGGCGAAAAGTTGAAAATACGAAAACAAAACGGAAGATGAAAAAAAATGAGTTCAGCTTTCTATCCATAAAAAATTAAGAAAGCGAGAGCTATACATGTAATTAGCAATTCAATACTGAAGTTTTGCCGCTGTTTTATTATTTCAAACAAGATATGTTTGTAAAACATGTATGCCCCCTATCGGCAGCCAATTAGTCATGTGATCAGGTTATTATGCATGACTTCTGACCCAGTGAACAAACAATTAATAAGGGTTATCTAGTATCTACTGGTCATGACTAGTCACAAGGTAATAATTATTGTGATCCCATAGGTTGTGTGCAGCAATTTAAGTTATTACAAATCTTACCAAATAATATATGCATAAATTTTATGAATCATGTAGGCCTCATTAATGAAAGCCAAGTTGTTATATTACATAAGACCTTCAAATGTGTATACCAAAAGCATTTTTAGTTTAATATAAAAATATCAACCAAGGCAACTTGAGTTGTTGAGTAATTGGTCAGAAACTGTCATTAAGTACAATGTCAATATGACATTGACCCCTTGACCCCAAAATCAATAGGGGTCATCTACTGGTCATGACCAATCATCATACAAAGTTTGAAGTTCCTAGGCCTAAGGGTTCTTAAGTTATTGATCGGAAACCGTTTTTACCTACAAGGTCAATGTGACCTTGACCTTGGACCCCTTGACCCCAAAATCAATAGGGGTCATCTGCTGGCAATGACCAATCATCATACAAAGTTTGAAGTTTCTAGGCCTAAGCGTTCTTTAGTTATTGATCAGAAACCGTTTTTACTTACAAGGTCAATGTGACCTTGACCTTTGACCCCCTGATCCCAAAATCAATAGGGTCATCTGCTGGTCATCACCAATCACCATACTAAGTTTGAAGTTCCTAGGCCTAAGCGTTCTTTAGTTATTGATCAGAAACTGTTTTTACTTACAAGGTCAATGTGACCTTGACCTTTGGCACCTTGACCCCAAACTCAATAGGGGTCATCTGCTGGTCACGACCAATCATCATACAAAGTTTGAAGTTCCTAAGCGTAAGCGTTTTTAGTTAATTGATCGGAAACCGATTTTTTACCTACAAGGTCAATGTGACCTTGACCTTTGACCCCTTGACCCCAAAATCAATAGGTTATCTGCTGGTCATGACCAATCACCATACCAAGTTTGAAGTTCCTATGCCTAAGAATTCTTTAGTTATTGATCGGAAACCTTTTTTACCTAAGAGGTCAATGTGACCTTGACCGTTGACCCCTTGACCCCAAAATCAATAAGGGTCATCTACTGATCATGACCAATCACCATATCAGGTTTAGAGTCCCTAGGCCTAAGCGTTCTTTAGTTATTGATCGGAAATCGTTTTTACCTACAAGGTCAATGTGACCTTGGCCTTTGACCCTTAACCCCAAAATCAATAGGGGTCATCTGCTGGTCATGATCAATCACCATACCAAGTTTGAAGTTCCTAGGCCAAAGGGTTCTTTAGTTATTGATCGGAAACCGCTTTTACCCAAGAGGTCAATGTGACCTTGACCTTTGACCCCTTGACCCCAAAATAAATAGGGGTCATCTACTGGTCATGACCAATCACCATACCAAGTTTGAAGTTCCTAGGCCTAAGGGTTCTTTAGTTATCACTCGGAAACCATTTGGTCTACGGACCGACGGACCGACGGACGGGACGGACCGACAAGTGCAAAGCAATATACCCCCTCTTCTTCAAAGTGGGGGCATAATAATGATTGCGCAGAGTATAACATATCATGAAGAAATCAAAAGACAATCAATTGATAGGGACAGTAATAAATACACACTTTACTAACGAGCACAAAGTTTTGTTTTACAAAAGGGTCGTTATTTCGAACCAACAGATTTTTACCAGATATCTAGAATCCTGGACATTGCTGGGTCGTGTTTATTACATGAACGGCAATTCTGCTACGCATAAGGGTGGGTCAATATGTAATGCAGTGTGGTCAATACGTTTGACAAAAGAGCAAATGAGCCGCGTCTTGACAAAACCAACATAATGATTTGCGACCAGCACGGATCCAGACCAGCCTGCGCATCAGTTCAGTCTGATCACGATCCATGCTGTTCGCTATCAGTTTCTCTACTTGTAATAGGGTTGGTGAGCGAACAGCATGGATCCTGATCAGACTGCGCGGATGCACAGGCTGGTCTGGATCCATGCTGGTCGCAAACACACTATGTTGGTTTTGTCGTGACGCGGCTCAAATTTTTTAAATTACAAATTTCTATTTCAGCCCTTCGAGGTTGTCCTATGTTGACCCCAAAGACATGATTTACAAAACTTAAGCAACTCTAGCCTGTATAAAGAAGCAGACCTTTGAGAAGTGAAGGTATGACAAATTTGACATCATGAAATGTTAACTTATCGTTCAACAACGAACTCATTACAAATCAAATATCACCTTTTTATTATCAAAATATTTTATGACAACAATGAAATTCTAGCTTGTGTTGTTGTTGTTGTTGTTGTTGTTGTTGTTGAAGTTGTCTTAAAGTAATGCTGTCCAATATCCATGTTTTTCAGTCATTTTTCATTTATCTGAAAAATAAAACATAGGCCCTGATAAAAATATACAATTGTTATTGAAAGAATAAATGTCACTTGTTTAATTTGAAATGCGCTCGCATGAATTTATATCTTAAGAGAATAGCCATTTGTTTATTATAATTATACATACCACCAATCTGATTTACAACAGCTTCTAAATAACGCTATGCGAGAAATCAATTATTTGAACTTCAGTCAGATTGACATACGACTGTCTTCAAATTAAATACTGAATTTTAATTTTAATTTTGATTCTATCTGAGCAGATTGCGTCCAATCCAAATTTGTCTCAACAAAATACGTTTCCAGTCGAAAATGAAATACATTCAAAGAACTGACGGGAATATAATAAATAAATTACATGTGCATGTATACATATCAAGAAAAATCTATGAACTATTATCTCCGACAATAGAAATTATAGTAGTATCATTTCACAGTCCAGATTCGAGTATGCTCATTCAAACCTAGACTAGAGAGAATCACTTATAGAGTTTACTTAGAATAATTTCTAATCATTAATACTAGTGCATTGTATAAACACTATACTCAAACTTTTTTGCTGGTTTGTTATTCGATGTATTGTGTGTGAGGGGTGGGGGGTTCTTTCTCGTTGTTTGATTCTTTTGTCTTTTGTGTGTGTTATTGTTGGTTTTTTTGTTGTTTTTTTGTTGTTGTTTTTTTTGAGAGAGGGAGTTTTGTTGATTTTTTTTCTTTGCTTGTTTACATGGTTTTGTTTGTTGTTGTTTTTTGGCTTAGCAGGCGTTTTTGCAACTAAAACTATGTTTTTGTTGTTGTTGTTTTTCCTTTCTTTCTTTCTTTCTTTCTTTCTTTCTTTCTTTCTTTCTTTCTTTCTTTCTTTCTGTTTATCACCCAGCAATAAAACATTAGAAATGTTAAACGGAATAACCTTATTCGACGTAGAAATTACACTTGAGAAAATGTGACGACTATGAGCAATTTCATTTCAACGCAGACGCCTGACGTAAAAGAAGACCTATAAATCCAATGACAGACTATATTAAAATTTGCAAAATTCAATGCTTGGTTCGGAAAAAGGAAATTTACTCAATTGAATAAACCAAACGTTGAATATATGATAAATGATTGCCTGGTGATGTCATGCCTTTAACGAACAAATAATAGTCTTTAATTTGTTTTATAAAATTTGCGGTATTTTAGCCGTAATAAATAAAAAAGATATTCAACATAAAAATGTTTACCTTTTATTCACAAATGATTTGGCATTTTAGATTTATTAGCCGAACAAAAGTGCTCCACCAAGTAGCCCAGGGAAAAATCCTCCATAATGACCACCGTACGGGTATCCAAAGCCTCCGCCTCCTATTAATGCACCGGTTAGAAAACCAAGTCCTATGCCCCTCCCAAATCCGCCTCTTCGGAAACCACGCCTTCCAAATCCTCTGTAGAACTGAGCATCGCTTTGGTGTGTAGCACTCAGTAAAATGGCAAAGGCAAGAATCAATGCTGTAATTTTTGTTTTCATCGTTTACCTATCAACACAAGTATTGTATCTCAAAGAGAACTTATATTTCATGATATGAAACCTCTGGTTATCATTATTATTATTATTATTATTATTATTATTATTATTATTATTATTATTATTATTATTATTATTATTATTATTATTAAAACATTGTGAAAGGTTTTTAAAGTTTATTTTAAATTCTAACATTCATAGCTTTCAGTCTCACCTCATATGCTTGCCAATCCGCTTAATGCCGAACGCGAAATAACGAGATTTCGTTACTGTATATAACAATATGGACAGACATTTAAAAACGTAATAGATACTAATATCATTTTATCAATTACATACAAAACATATGTAAATTAATGTTTTATGTGAAGATACAAATGTACATCATCTGTTTTTTTTTACTAATAAAAAAAACTGTCTTGTCATTTATGAGTGTTGTTACCAAATATCTGTTTTAGTGGGGTTTTACGTGACTAACCGGTACGACTCATTTATAGTAGGGACCGGTGCACTTCAATTTACATGTGCTTTACATCGTGTTCTTAAAATTGCTTATATATTCGATGTTCTTTAATTGGATACGGCTTCTTACTTCAAATCACTTGCCCTCCATCGCTGTGGGTTCGTCAGGGACTTTGGATTCTTCTTGTCAGGCTGGACTATTGCATAGAGGGGAATCTGAAGTCTTCATTTACTTTAGTAAAGCTGCACCTTTTACAGTGTCGCATTGACTTAATCGGTGTGTCCTAAGGCTCAAGAAAACAAACTTTCATGTTAGTTAAATGTTTGAGTGATGTTGTTATGTATGATGATGACGTTGCTGAAATGATGATGATGATGATGATGATGATAGTGATGATGATGATGATGATGACAGTGATGATGATGATGATGATGATGACAGTGATGATGACAGTGATGATGATGACAGTGATGATTATGATGATGATGATGATGATGATGATGATGTTTATAAAGATGATGATGATGATTATAGTGATCATTAAAACAATTTTAATAATATATGTTATCCAGAACGCTGCCAATGTGGGTATCCTCCCCCCCCCCATCTAATCCCGGGTGCAAAATAGCTTCACAACCGTTTCAAAAAAGTGATCAAGGATTTCGCTTATTACAAATATAATCACCAAGTTGTAACTGTAAAAGTACCGAGGTATGTTTTTTTATCTCAGGCAACCCGTAGTTGCCGTGTTTAGGAGTAATTCTACTAAAATATAATATTTCTTTGCCATAAATTAAGAATTATCTTCTTTCTTTTTAAATTATGCAAAGGAGTCCTCATTTCAATATGTCTAGATATATCATCATATTTAAAGTACTTCTATACCTTAAGAAATTGTTGAATTTCGTCTTGAAGCTGAGGACATAAGTACCGGTAACAATAAATGCAAAACAAAAAGAAAAAAAACAAATTTATCATTAAGGAATTTTATTCCCGAAAATGTAATTCATCTTAAATATCATTGCCTGTAGAAACCATTACTTATACAAAATGGCATGTGTGTGTTTGTTTGAAATTACATTGGATACTTTGTAAAAAAGATCAAAAACATAAAAAGGTTAATTACCCCCCACACACATTGACAAAATTATATGAAAAAAATATCAAGAAAAGCAATGTCACAATAATCATCGCATGAATCAGCATTTTTATACATATGAACTCAATGATCTTATCGTAGCAGGTTTTTATCCTCTCTTTTTTATTTGCTACCGTCGAATACTTGCTAATAAATCTATATTCGGATGATTTAATTAATTACCCATGTTACGTAAAACGTAATTTATGAGTACTAAATTCGAACCACTTATCTAACATTGCATATTTTTTATTAACTAACATATAAAACACGAAAGAAGCATGCAGGTTTCGCATAATAAAGTTTGGGTTTCCGATCTTTATTTTCCACAATTTTCTTTTCCATACAACGATATATCTGGCTTGAAAAGGGAAATTGACAATTTATTAAATACCAGAACACCTGTTACCGGACAAAACATTTTTTCATTAAAATCGGTAGTAAGTTGATGACTATATATTATGGTTGGTAGTCAGAAAATTTATTTGCATTCTCTAAACCGATTTGTTTCTCTCTCAGCGGATAATCCTTTGTTTCCATATATAAACAATTTTTTCAGAAATACAGAGCACTACTTTTCATGCACATCAATAAAACGGTCATGGACGGATGATCACTATAAAATGCATAATGATGAAAGAATGAATAAAATATAGATATAGCAGAAATGTCACTGCAGTGGGCGATACCTTATATGGTTGGGTGTTACGAGCATGTGAGTGAGCTAGTGGGACTTCGTCCCAACACAAAAGCTGTACGAATGAGTTCAGTCAATAGGTTAGCGTTCTCAAAATAAAAAAGAAATGAAACTAGCAATATAAATATTCTCTAAAGAAAATATTTGTTGTTATTTCATTTACCATTTTCAAAATTTGAATCTGGACCAAAAGAATCAAGCAGAATATCAAGATAGTGTGCACAATTAGGCTTTGTGACAAATGGACTGAACTCCCCCAGTGTTTTTGGTAATGAAATGTGACCAATATTATTTTAATCAAAAATTTACTATGCCTTACTAGGCATGGTAACGAACAATCTTGTGAGATACACTGAAATCCCCGGCTGTTTTGAAGATGTGTTATGGACAAGCTTATTGTTTACAAAAATACCCGATTAAGGGCCATAACTGTACAAAGAAAGCAAGCAGAATATCAGGAGAGTATGCACAACTAGTCTTTGTGACAAACAGTCCTGTGAAATCACCCTCGGTTTTTGGTGATAAAGCGCGGACATGCTTATTTTACGCAAACATTTACCACCAATAAGGTCCATAACTGTGCAAAAAATCAAGCGGAAAATCAATATACTTTGCACAATAAGGAATGCTGAAATTCTGTGAATTTTCACTGAAATTCCCACAGCGGTTTTGGAGATGAAGTGCGTGCAAGCTTATCTGACTCAAAAATTGACCATTAAGGAGCCATAACTATACCCAAAGAAATCAAGCAGAAAATAAGGATGTATGCACAACTAGGCATTGTGACAAACAATCCTGTAAAGTTTCACTGAAATCCCCCAGCGTTTTTTTTTTTAAGATAAAACGCGGACAAGATCGGACGGAAGGACGGGTGGTACAAGTCGCCTTAAAAATATATAATCTTAAATTATTGCATAAATCAAGTGATGAACTTAGAGTGGGAAAACATCCTCGAAAGATTATTAATAGATATTCTCAGACTTAAATTAAAAACCATTTTTACGAGTTTTAGCCCGGTGTTAGTGAAAAACATAGTGCAAAGTTTTTCATTTTTGGTAACTTTGCACAATTAAAATAATCATTCTAAGGAAACGATGTGAGGAAATAATCTTAAATTTTGCACACAAGTTCTTAATTTCGACACTACATCAAATGGTACAAAAATCTCGAAAAAATATTTTCATTCCCTTTATGTCAAAAAACCTCAGTGGAGTTTCATTAAATTACCAAAACTATGGTTGCTTTAAAATTGTATATAAACGTGTGGTATTAAGTTTCATGTTCATCTTTATAAAATTTCTTTGCAAATTTGTTATATCATACACTCCAATGGAACTTGGTTGTACATACAATATATGGTTTGGGTGAATAAGTATCACTTTGACTTACGTGTATGAATATGTTATACACTAGTATATTGAAACGTCTTGTATTTTTATGTTATGTATTATATTCTTTTTGTATTGCATTGTATTGTAATGTGTTGTATTAAATGTATATTCAATTGTATTGGCGTCGTTGTATTGTATTGTATCATATTGTATTGTTATTGTATTGTATTTATTTTGTATATATTGTATTAAATTGCATTGTTATTAATTTATTGTGTTTTAAATCTATTGTATTGTTGTTGTATGTTATTGTATTGAATTGCATTGCATTACATTGTGTTGTATTGTATTGTATTGCATCGTTTTGTATTACGTGTATATTGAATTCAATTTGTAGTAAATTATTAAATTGTATTGGTGTCGTATTTTAAATTTTTAAGACGGAATCACTGTATTATTAACAGCAAGCATTGCACTTTGGGGTCCAACACACTTTGTGGTCCAATCCAAAAGTGCGTAACGTACTTTTGGGTGCGACCCAAAAGTGCGTTAAACAGGTAGTTTAACGAATAAAGTAGGTGAAATGTATTATATATTTGGTTATATTTTGCTATTTATTATATTTTCTATATTTAATTATATGTCTTATAGAATGTATGCTTTGAAATGAGATATTTAAACATGTTTCATGTGTTTTGATTGTAATAACACATTAGATAGCGCATAATTTAAAGTGACATTGTGCTATTTGTTTATGACAAGTTCAGCTAATTTGAATATTTTTTTTCAAAAGACTGACGATTATAAAGGTGATCAACCAACAGTTGATTTGGCAAATGTTAAGGATAAATATAAAACTGCCTAAATATATAGATGCCCAACTATTTTTATGAATATTACAGTTATATTCAAATACATATTTAAAGGTCACGTGTTTTATTTATTGCTCATGCGAAAGAAAATGATGAAATTGAAAGGAATCATGCGGCAAAATATAAAACTTATTTTGACGTTCACCTGTTCAATCACTACATTTATATGCCCTGTGATGGAATATATTATAGGTATATATTCAAATAAATTAATTTCCATTTATGACAGGATTTATTTCTAATGTAGCTTTAGGAAAATATGAAAATCATTTAATTTTTGATTTGGCTGTCATTTAAAAATAGTAGCTTTTTCTGTTAAGATAAATGAGATATAAATTTTATAAACCTTACAATAATCCCGACATCAGCTGAATGATTTCATCGAATCAGAATTTAAAATTTACCGTGATGCACATTTACACTTACATTAAATTTCACTCGTGTCATTTGATTTTAATATAAGGATGGCGCCCAATATAGCCACAAATTGAAAATACGTTCTTGAGGGCACAGTAATGGGTATTTAAGAACTTACAGCTGCAAATACTTTCATAAAATAACTTAAATGATACATGACAGGCGTAAAAATCATAAAGATTTTAAAACGACATCTTTTTTTCTCCGAGATGGCAACAATATTAAGTT